>NC_045740.1:6388337-6397828 GCF_008692095.1 Etheostoma spectabile
CACAACCACACAATCTACAACCTCACCAACTGAACCTTCTACTACTACAACAACTGAGGAGCCAACTACAACCACAAAATCCACAACCCCACCAACTGAACCTACTACTACTACAAACCTAAAGAGCCAACACAACACAAAATCTACACACCACACAACCAAACCTACTACTACAACAACTGAGAGCCAACAACAACAAAATCTAAACCCACCAAACTGAACCCTACTACTACCACAACCAAAGAGCCAACCAACAACCACCAAAATAACCACCCAAAAATGAACCAGAACTTACTACAATGAAGAGCCAACCACACCACAAAATCTACAACCCCACCAACTGAACCTACTACTACAACCAAAGAGCCAACCACAACCACAAAATCTACAACCCCACCAACTGAACCTACTACTACAACAACAACGGAAGAGCCAACCACAACCACACAATCTACAACCCCGCCAACTGAACCAACTACTATCTACAACCAAAGAGCCAACCACAACCACAAAATCTACAACCCCACCAACTGAACCTACTACTACTACAACTGAAGAGCCAACCACAACCACAAAATCTACAACCTCACCAACTGAACCTACTACTACTACAACCAAAGAGCCAACCACAACCACAAAATCTACAACTCCACCAACCAAACCTACTACTACTACAACAACTGAAGAGCCAACCACAACCACACAATCTACAACCCCACCAACCGAACCTACTACTACTACAACTGAAGAGTCAACCACAACCACACAATCTACAACCTCACCAACTGAACCTTCTACTACTACAACAACTGAGGAGCCAACTACAACCACAAAATCCACAACCCCACCAACTGAACCTACTACTACTACAACTGAAGAGCCAACCACCACCACAAAATCTACAACCCCACCAACCAAACCTCCTACTACAACAACTGAGGAGCCAACTACAACCACAAAATCTACAACCCCACCAACTGAACCTACTACTACCACAACCAAAGAGCCAACCACAACCACAAAATCTACAACCCCACCAACTGAACCTAGTACTACTACAACTGAAGAGCCAACCACCACCACAAAATCTACAACCCCACCAACCAAACCTCCTACTACAACAACTGAGGAGCCAACTACAACCACAAAATCTACAACCCCACCAACTGAACCTACTACTACCACAACCAAAGAGCCAACCACAACCACACAATCTACAACCCCAGCAACTGAACCTTCTACTACTACAACAACTGAGGAGCCAACTACAACCACAAAATCTACAACCCCACCAACTGAACCTACTACTACCACAACCAAAGAGCCAACCACAACCACAAAATCTACAACCCCACCAACTGAACCTACTACTACTACAACCAAAGAGCCAACTACAACCACAAAATCTACAACCCCACCAACTGAACCTACTACTACAACAACAACGGAAGAGCCAACCACAACCACACAATCTACAACCCCACCAACCGAACCTACTACTACAACAACTGAGGAGCCAACTACAACAACAAAAGCTACAACCCCACCAACTGAACCTACTACTACCACAACCAAAGAGCCTACCACAACCACAAAATCTACAACCCCGCCAACTGAACCAACAACTATTACAACCAAAGAGCCAACCACAACCACACAATCTACAACTCCACCAACCGAACCTACTACTACAACAACTGAGCCAACTACAACAACAACATCTACAACCCCACCAATTGAACCAACTACTACTACAACTGAAGAGCCAACCACAACCACACAATCTACAACCCCACCAACTGAACCTTCTACTACTACAACCACTGAGGAGCCAACTACAACCACAAAATCTACAACCCCACCAACTGAACCTACTACTACTACAACTGAAGAGCCAACCACAACCACAAAATCTACAACCCCACCAACAGAACCTACTACTACTACAACTAAAGAGCCAACTACAACCACAAAATCTACAACCCTACCAACTGAACCTACTACTACCTCAACTGAAGAGCCAACCACAACTGAAAAGCCAACCACAACCACAACATCTACAACCCCACCAACTGAACCTACTACTACCACAACTGAAGAGCCAACCACAACCACAAAATCTACAACCCCACCAACAGAACCTACTACTACCACAACTGTAGAACCAACCACAACATCTACAACCCCACCAACTGAACCTACAACCTCCACGACCAAAGAGCCAACCACAACCACAAAATCTACAACCCCACCAACTAAACCTAGTACTACAACAACCAAAGAGCCAACCACAACCACAGAATCTACAACCCCACCAACTGAACCTACTACTACTACTACAACCAAAGAGCCAACCACAACCACAAATCTACAACCCCACCAACCAAACCTACTACTACAACAACTGAAGAGCCAACCACAACTACGCAATCTACAACCCCACCAACTGAACCTACTACTACTACAACAACAGAGGAGCCAAGTACAACCACAACATCTACAACCCCACCAACTGAACCTACCACTACTACAACTAAAGAGCCAACCACAACCACAAAATCTACAACCCCACCAACCGAACCTACTACTACAACAACTGAAGAGCCAACCACAACTACACGATCTACAACCCCACCAACTAAACCTACTACTATTGCAACTCAAGAGCCAACCACAACCACAAAATCTACAACCCTACCAACTGAACCTGCCACCACAACTGAAGCGCCAACTACAATCATTACAGGTCCAACATTTGAAACACCTTTCACTGCTCCGCCATTATCGACATCAGTGCCTCCAACTCGACCCCAAATTTCTGCCACTACAGAATGTTTCTGCTTTGTTAATGAAACATACTATAGACCAGGTAAGAACAAAAACACAATTATGTCTTTGATAAAAACAAGTTTTATGACTTTAACTTTTCTTGTACGATTTACTCCTGTTTAATATATTCTTCATCTTCTTTCTCACCTTTAGGTGATGTAATATTATACATGAAAGACATTGGATCAGGTGTATGTCTCACAATGATATGTTCTGATATTTGTGAGATTCTTAACACAACAATAATTTGCAACAACCCAACCATGCCTACACCCACACCCACAACACCTGTACCTACCTGCCCTGAATGGAATGTAACAGTAAGAATCTTAATATATCTAGCACTTTAAAATATATATTTGCATGTGTTGCACAATTCTTTCTTTATACTGATTTTCCCTTTTTTCTCTTTACATCAGCAAAATGAGACGTTCTTTTTGTGCAACTGCACCATGGCCAGATGCATTGAGAACAATACAATTGAAATAATTCCATATGAATGTCCACCCCTTGAGAACATCACTTGTACCAATGGAAAGAAACCAGTTCTTGTGTATGATGACTTCTACTGCTGCCAGCATTACGCTTGTGACTGTAAGCCCTTTTGTGGTTAAAAGGATGTATGACATGTTTATTGACTCATATGATTCTCTTTAAGATACATTTTGAACAGAATTTTTTGTTTGTTTTTTAGGTGTATGTGAAGGCTGGGGAGATCCTCATTACATTACATTTGATGGATTGTACTACAGTTATCAAGGAAACTGTACTTACGTCTTGATGGAAGAGATTTTACCAAAACATAACTTAAATATTTATATTGACAATGTCTTCTGTGATCCCACTGAAGATGTTTCTTGTCCGCGATCAATAATTATATCATACCAAATGGAAGTTGTCACACTTTTAAATCATAACCTTCTTGGAGCAGCACAGTTGGAGGTAAAACTATATTTATGATCATATGAAAGTTTGTTGTATTTTATGAAAACTTGAAAAATAACTTCCAACAGATTATTACTGCCTGTGTGGAGATGTAATAGCAATATTGTATGCTTTTGTCATAGATTATTATATATTTTTTTGTCATATAATGTATTCACTTTTTACCTTTAGGCACTGAAAAACGGAGTACGTCTGAAACTACCTTATTCACAACAAGGTGTTAGGATCTTGGACTCTGGCATTAACTTGGTTTTGGAGATCCCTCACTTAAAAGTGGTCATCACATTTGGAATAACTGGCTTTAGTGTGACCCTTCCATATCAATACTTTGGCAAGAACACACAGGGCCATTGTGGTGAGAACATGTCTCTCTCCAGTAGCCATATGGTAAATAATTTGTTTGAAGTAAGACTATAATATTAACTGTTTTGTGCTTCTACCATCAGGAACATGCAATAACAACCAGGCTGATGACTGCAGGTTGCCTGAAGGCCAGCTGGTGGAAAATTGTGCCGTGATGGCCGACTATTGGCCTGCAAAACACATTAACCTACCCAATTGCCAAATACCTTCTGTTTTGCCCACTGACATGCCTGAACTTCCACCAACCCTAACTCCATGCAAACCAGATTCCATATGTCACCTGCTTAAAAGCAGGTAGACAAATATCTAATCTATTGTAGCAATTCACATGCATCCCAATAAGTCTGACATATTGCAGTTCAAACACAATCTGTATTTGATTTTTTGTTTGTGTTTTACTTTACAGTCTCTTTGCAGCGTGCCATCCCTTCGTCTCTCCTGACAATTTCTATCGAGGTTGTGTTTTTGATAGCTGCCATGTTTCCAACCCAGCTGTGGACTGTACAAGTTTGCAGACTTATGCTGCTGCCTGTGCTCAAGCTGGGGTTTGTGTGCACTGGAGGAACCACACCAGGTTGTGTGGTAAGCAACCCCATCATTATGTTACTGTATATGCTGGGATCAGTAACATCAAGAGGGGCAACTTAATTATTTACTTGTGTTGCTTCCAGCAAACATTGAAAAGGCTGCTGCAAATTGTATTATATATACAGTAGGTTGGCAGTATCCATTTTAAAAAGACCCAATTGAATTCTTTTCTCCACTAACAGCGAGTGACTGCCCATCAAACAAAGTTTACAAGCCATGTGGTCCTGCAGAACAGCCAACCTGTGAAGACAAGTAAGTTTAATAAAAAAAATGTAGTGTATTTTTATTTCCAGTTCATTGTGCACATTAGCATAATCTGTTACAAAAATCCTAATGGATAGTGGCAATAGATGTTTCTTGTTGTAGCAATTAGTAGAGTATAATACAGTGTTTTAAATTAACTATGTTTTAGTGATCTTAAAGAAATAATGTAAACTAATTGTTCTTTCTTGATGATTCAATATTACAGTACCAATGAACCATCCATGAATTACACCACAGAGGGCTGCTTTTGTCCTGATGGAATGAAACTCTTTAACAAAGACTCTGGCATATGTGTTAGTATCTGTGGTAAGTGTGGTATATACTGTATATTCTTTAGTCTTAACATTGAGCGGAATATATGGTATCAATCATGAATGGCTTATTTTTCAACAGGATGTCTTGATCCTGAGGGCATTCCTCGTCAGGTGAGTAGTTCTAGTCATGTTCAATTAAAATCATAACTTGTGTTATTTACTTGAAAGAGACAATTAAGTCACTACTGTGGTAAATTCTTTCAGTTTAATGAGAGGTTTGAGTACAAATGCCAAAACTGCATTTGTGAGGAGTCCACCAAGACTGTGACTTGCAAGCAAAAGGCATGCCCGACACCACCTATAACACATTGCACTGGTCCCGGGTTTGTCCTTGTCAACCAAACTATGCCATCAGACCACTGCTGTTCTACTTTTGTTTGCCGTAAGACATTTAGCATTAAGGCACATTTGTCCTCCAGAGTTTTCAGAATGCTATACATTGATACCAATCTTGATTGTTTTGAACTATTTACTGTCCCCCATTAATCATCTCCACAGAATGCCACAGCAACACATGCCCAATCACTGACATGAACTGTCCAGCAGGATATATGCCAGTTGTCAGTGTTCCTGAGGGTAAATGCTGTCCAGAACATAGATGTGGTAAGCACATTAATTCATAGTTTGCTTGTTCATAAAACCTAATAATGGTAGTGGCACTTAACACATGTAATTTCCATTGTCTTAATATTTTCTAGAGCCTAAAAGAGTTTGTGTACACAAAGACAATGAATACCAGGTAAAAAAAGGAAACGGAAAAATCATATATGTTATTTTAATGATTTCTGCTGCACAAGTTATTTATGGCTAAAAGCACTAAAGTATGAATACATTTCTTCTTTATTTGCTAGCCTGGCTCTTCAGTTCCTGCGCCTCTATGTCAGGATTGTACCTGCACCAATGAGTTGGACCCTGGTTCTGGTCTATTCAAGATACGTTGTGAGTTTCAGAAATGTCAAGAAGACTGTGACAGGGTAAGAGTAATTACACCTATTATATTCATACACACAATACATACAAATTGTTTTGTCTCTTTTCTGAGAGAATGAACTTGTAAAACTGGACTTGGCATCTTAATTTCTTCTTTTTCTCTCAGGGATATGAATATGTGGAAACTAATTCAGATGAATGCTGTGGAACGTGTGTACAGACACACTGTGTCGTCAGTGTTAATAATACCAAGAAGCTCTTGAAGGTAAGTCTCTGTTGGCTTTGATTCCACATGATAATGTTAAATAGCCTAAATTACCTTTTGATATCTGTACTATATCTGTATTTCATTACTCTATAGCCAGGAGAGACCTGGTCACCAACTGAGAATAAGTGTCAGCATTACACCTGTATTGAGGTCGGTGACACTTTAACAACGTTCAATTCACAAATTGTCTGCCCACCATTCCAGCAGAGCAACTGCCAACCTGTAAGTATTATTTACGACTTTCAATAAATGAATCAGGATTGTCTGTGAGAACACACGTTAAAACTAATTATGTTGATGTTGTGACTACCCCTCCATAGGGCACAATTCAGACTGCAGCAAATGGCTGTTGTAAAATCTGTGAGTATGGCATTTACTTTACTTTTTGGTATAGGGTACCTCAAATGAAAACAAGCCAATTGTGTGTTTCTTTTGAAAAGGTGTGGAGAGGGAGAAGGCCTGCAAGGTAGTACTCATGAAAACACACATTATGCACAAGGGCTGTCAGTCCAACCAGGAGGTAGAAATGCCATATTGTGAAGGATCCTGCAACACTTTCACTAAGTAAGGACAATATCTCTAAAATTTCTTATTCCTCTGCATAGTAATAACCCCATTAAGATATGGATATTTTAAAAATGTTTAGTAGTAGTAGATTTTGAGTTATTAATCAATACTGCCTCTGCTTTCTTTAGGTACTCTGAAGCAGCAGCTGCTATGCAGCATTCTTGTTCCTGCTGTAGGGAGACTCGCTCCAGCAATCGCACTGTTGACTTGCACTGCCTGAATGGAGATGTAGTTCCCTACTCATACATCCATGTGGAGGAGTGTGGCTGCGGCCACACAGACTGCACCAGAGCTGCTGCACAACCCGTCCGTAGGAGGAAAAGCTCCACACTGGTGTAAACTGGATGTGGGATGTAAAAGTTTCTTCCCATTATGTGTTAACAATCATTACATCTCTTACAAAGCTTTGTAAAGAGAATATTTATCAATCAAAATAAATACAAATATGCAACTTTGTTTATGTCTTATCTCTTCTATTGTCTTTGTAGCTCTCTTAAGGAAAACACAGACACAGGTTGGTTATTTGATATGTGCGTTTATTGCTTTGCTCTTCTGTCCTTAATGCATCCATGTCACGCCTGGGGAACTTGTTGGCTGCTTGTCCTGAAAAGAGGTTCTTAAATCCTTTGAAAATCCTTTACTATTCGTCTTGGCCAATGTAACTCCAACTTAAGTAGCAGAGCGCCGTAACATGTGCTCATGTTAGATTTCCCTTGGTTAATTAAGAAATTCCGCAGCAGTGGAAACCACAACAGAGAACTTCAGTTACGAGAGGAAGAAAAAACACTATGGTCTAAATTTGTATCTATTACTTATATATATCATATACTATTCATTTTAACTTTATATTAAACACATTTCCTATTTATTTACTGTATGAGATTAACTATAAATTTACTATGATCTTTTCATTAATTATGCGTCATAAACACAGCACATATTTAACCGCAATTACAGTCTTGTTTGTGCCAACTTTTATTTAGCTTATTGTGTCAGAGTTTTGCTGTTACTTACACACTTGCTTTTGTAATCAGGATTATCAATTTAAAAATATATATATACAGTATATATATTAATTTAAAAGTACATTATTATTATTATTATTATTATTATTCATTTCACACAGACCCAAAATATAAATTGTATGTGGTCTTTTGCAATGAAAGAAAAGTACACAAAGGATTTTGTTAAAATAAGCAGGGTTTAAAACTGAACAATAGAAGAGAATAGAGATTGAGATGGGTGTAGTACTGAACTGAAGATCCAACGTGCTGTCCAACAGCTTGAAATAGAGAGGTGTGGGTTATCCTAATGTGTCAAATGTCAGTCCTCTGTCTTTGAGTTTGTTTGATTCACCTTCATTAATATTACATTATATGTTAGTGTGGATCATAGATGTGTCGAAATACTTTAAATACCAAATGTTTATAGAGTTAGATCTGGTGGAAAAGATCTCTGCTCATTGAGGGATCTGTCAATGAATCCAAGCAGTCATGATGATTCTGCTGGAAAACTAATAACCAGACACACAATCATTAAAATGGAGTTAAATCAATATTACACAAAAAATAAAGCACATAAAGAGGAAGTTGTGGATGTTGGTGAAAAATGACTGACACTTTAACTATTACTATTATTATTACTAAGCCTACTACTGTATATATTTCAGTATCGCTGGTCTCATATGTGCTGCCATAGGCCGTAATGCTCAATTGCCCTACAGGGGGTTATGGTTTTTCTCATATAGTTATGACATCATTCTCCAAAATGAATTACATAAAATTCAAGATTTGAGAATTCACAGAAGAGAGAATGGAAGAAGAGATAAGACGAGGCTCATTACGTCATCTTCCTACATGAGTTACTACAAATTTCTTAAAACATAATTTATCTCTGGAGAAATAAAGTGTTATCTTATGTATTTAACAGTGGTGGAGTGGTCAACTGAATCTCAGTAGGTTAAGTAAAAGTACAGAGACAATAACCAGAGACATTTACTTTAGTAAAAGTAGAAGTAGCCTACCACAATGACAACCCTACTAGTAAAAAGAAAAAGTAAAAAGTATCTGATTTTAAACGTACTTGCATAACGATTTATTCTCTTAATGTCTATATTTTAATAATTAAAAAACAAACAGTATGGGCTGTGGCATTTTAATTTAGTTAGTTTTGGTTAATGTAATTGTGTTTATCATCTGTGGCCTGGTTTACATTCTAACTTATAGTCTGGTTATCTATCAGGGTGATCTGCATGAAGCTCGATTTGGCATTATTTCCCACGGGATGGTGAAGGCTGCACAGATTTAACTAGCGAGAACTCACGGGATTGGACAACAAGTACGTGGCTTCATAGCTGAGGAGGAGTGTGTTAGGGTTTTATCATGCTGTCTCCTCCCTTCCCCTTATCCCTGTCAGTCTTGTTT
>NC_045740.1:6397850-6398469 GCF_008692095.1 Etheostoma spectabile
AGGTTCATCTCAGCTGGCTGTGATTCACACCTGCAGCTCATCACCAGCTGCAGCTCACCGCACTGAACTCCTTACTCCCGTGTGTCCGCTCCTGAATCCTCCTGTGTCTCATAACAGAGTGTTTTTAAGATATGCAGGTTGTGTACCCTATGTGAACGGATGCATCACATATGACCAAGCCAATAGGGAGCAGCAGCAGTCACGGGAGTAGCGGTAGTAACGGGAGCATTACGCGTCTGGCCAATAAATGCTATTGAAAGGCGGGTCTTGGCGTATAGTGGGATCCATAATATCGCGAGCGTTACCGGGAGCTAGACGGACTGCCATAGGTGCAGGAGCTGCTGCCGAAGGCTTCCCTGCCGACTGCAAAGGTGTAACGGTCAGAATATAGGGAAAGGTACACAGAAGTCAAGGTTTGGATCATACTTCGGTTCAGACATTGGTAACGGAGGGAAAAGCAAAACAAAAATGCAGAAGGCAATTTTTTTTTATTGTGCATGTCTCAGGTTGTACCACCGTCATTCAGTATATTCCCTAACCTATAGCTGCAACAGCCTGCAGTGTGATGTAAACAGTAACTGTCAGGCAGTGCAGGGAATTGTGGACCCAAATGCAGAGA
>NC_045740.1:6398479-6398879 GCF_008692095.1 Etheostoma spectabile
GGGAATGTTGAGTTTGAGGTTTTAATAAAATATAAACCACATCCATAAAACAAAAGGTGTCCTGTAACAGCCGGCAAAATCCAAACACAGGAATTGTCAGAAACCCAAAAACCAAAACAACAAAACTACAGGGATACAAAAAACAACAGGGTAGACGACACACTCTAACATGGAACACCAGTACAATGATCTGACAATGGACAAGGGGAACACCAAGACTAAATACAGAGGGTAACAAGGTAACAAGAGACAGCTGACACAAGGGCTGGGAAACAGGTGAAAGACAACACAGGGAAAACACAGGAAGTAAAACTGAAGACACGACAGCACAGAAAACCAGGCTATCAAAATGAAACAGGAAACAGAACATACACACACTCACAAGAGACCACAAGACAGA
>NC_045740.1:6398889-6414811 GCF_008692095.1 Etheostoma spectabile
AACTAGACAAGACAAGGGAGCAACCAAGGACTAAAACATATACAAGACCAACAAATAACACAATCACCAGGATGAACTATACAACAAAACACCAAACCATGACATAAACTATAAGTTGGCCTACCCCACATCATCTCCAGACTCCATCTGTAACTTGTAAAACACAATAAGACAATCCGTTTTAAAACTGAAAATACAGCCTCTCTTATTTATGAAAGTGCAAATTACATAGAAGAACAACAACAACAAAAATGTGGATGGGATGGCATGTTGTGACGAGGTTTGAGTACATAGGCCTACAGCGAATACGAGTGAACACGGGCGCATTGAAGATGACATGTAAATTCTGATTGCTTCAGTTATTTTTTTGGCCCTGTTTGTATGTGTATCTATAGGCTGATTAAGCACTGTAAGGAGGAGAAGTTGGACAGTTTTTTTTGTCTCGTTCCAGTGATTGGCACATCTGGGTGGTGGCATTGGGTATGCGTTAGTATGTTAGATGTATTTCCCCTCACATACCCAACAACTGCTGAACAATGACAACACACAGTCCTCATCTTATACACCACTCTCTTGCATGTACTGTATGGCTCCAGGCTGCAGCCATACAGTCTAGAAGTTTTCCCAAACTTACAATCTTAAGAAGCCGGCGGGGCACTCTTGTGGGTCGCCAACAATCGCCATACTCGTCCTTTAATTCTGCTATTTCTGACACGCTCACTGGACCGTCGACCTGACAAAAAACTGCACACATAGGCAGGGTGGAGCTCAACTAGCTTTAGAGCTTAAGTGGGGCTACAGATTAGGTGCCCCCAAACCCGCGTATCTCAAAGTAGTTCCACATTACATTAGTTCTGCATTACATTAATGAATTAGCACTCAAGTTTTATGTTTTTTTTGTACTGTGTATTATCCATTTAAATTCATGCACTGAACCGGGACGCCCGTACCATTTCGGTTTGTTATGAATGCATGTACTGTTTTGGCAGGGGAAAAAACTGATCCGAAAATATAACAAAAATGTAACGGAACTTTGTAGAAATGTAGTGAAGTAGAACGTATAGATAATTTGTGCAAAATGTAACAAAGTAAAATTCAAAAGCATACACCATTGATTTAAGTACAGATACGTGAAAAATGAACTGAAGTAAAGTAGTGTGTTAAATATCACATATCTGACTTATCTTACTGTTACTACTCATTTTTAAACAGTCTATGCTATTACTACTTTACTTCATAGCCACGTTGTAGCTATGTTGAAGTCCTGCCGTCTATTCCTTTTTTTAACAGTTGTGGGTAGAACCATAGTGTGGAGGGGGCAGTTGGAACTACCAGAAGTTCATTTAAAGGTTGCAGCTGTTGCTGATGGTGAGAAAAGTTGTTGAGTAATTATTGTTTTATAGTTTAGCATTATTTGAAAATATATACAAATTGTCATTCACTGGTTATCTTAGCTTAGCTGTGAACATTCACAACAGTGGTTGCTCTCTCTCTCTTTCTCTAAATGCAAGTCCAAACAAAGATGGCAGCCTGAAATTGATGAATTTCTCTCAAATTAAAGAGTCTTATCACAGATACATCTATATTAATGTTTTTTTTTTATACTTTCATCATTTTCATACATAATACAATGTTTTATTTCTGTATATAACAAGCAAGACTATACATCATATTGAAATCTTTTACACTGTGTAGTGGACAGAAAATAGTTTACCTGTTTTTAAAATATTGCTAGGTATCCTTTAGGGACTACAATGGTGCTTATCTTATCTAGAAGTATTAGTAGTAGTAGTAGTAGTAGTAGTAGTGACTACAATGTAATACATGAGAGGCACAAACAGAGCCTATTTTAACAGGTCTATTTGAATGTGGTTTTAATCCACATTTACTGTTTTTTTTATGCCAAACCTGATGGTAAGGAAACATTTAGGAGCTCACCAACTGGAAAAATACTAGGAAACATGTTAGGGAACATTAGTGCTTGTTTGTACTTGTAACAATCTAATGTACACTAAAGAGAGTTTTTGCCTCTGTTAAATTCTGTAACTTCTGAGATACAATATGGATCAACCACATAATCCAGATTTGTGCTGCTGGTGTTTACATACAGTATTTGCAACATGTAAATCTCAATAAGGAGCAAACTGGAGCCCAAAGCTGTTTTTGTGTCAATAGTCTTTGCAACGGATCAAGTTTTTTCCTGTATTGTAGTATAAGTAGTCCAGTATTCTACAAATTAGCTTCAAGAGTAATAAGTCACTCCTAACTTTGTGGTCAAGTGGTCGGATGCAAAAGCCCCCTTCCCTTACCCTATTATATTCCATTATAGTTTATATTTTGAAATGTTACCTGCCACCATCATTTTGTATTTTCATTGACATAAATCAAGATGTTTTCACCAAATTTCACATTTGTGCCTGAAAAGTTATCAGAATACAGGAGATGAAATCTCTGTCGCTCAAAATGTACTGGTTATAACTTTGCATTGGATAGTTGTGATGGGGCCAAAGTCAAGATGAGGTGAGTGTGTTTGCTGAGTGTCAATTACTCAATTACAGATTGAATTTTAACAACAAAACATATATAGATACAGATAAAGAATACCTTAACTATCATAATAAAACAAATAATGTAAAGTAAATCATCTTAATTCAATTAAAATTGTTACAGATCCTTGAGCAACAAATTTAATACAGAATTCTGGTCGATGCCTACACCGTGTTATCCTCCTGCAAGAGTCAGCACCAAACAGGCTTAAACAGGGCAAGTTTTAAACTTGTTTTCAGCCTCTTAACATGTTCAAAATGTCATTAGTGATTCCTTCCGAGTAAACACAGTGAATCTGACTGCTGTAGATGTGACAGAAAAGCATGAAAGTTGAGCAAATTCAGCTCTGTTTAGTTCCTGTGTCGAGACAGCAGTTAGAAAGCTTAGGGACCGTCTACAAACTACAACACAGAAAAGAGACAAAACTAAAATATGTAGGCTATCAATTTAATGATTAAATAAGGTAGTGTCTCCAAATTTACCTCAATTATAACTTGTCTCCTGCTAGTTGTACTACAGCACTTACTTTTAAAAAATGAGCATATGCTGATTTTTAAAAAAATATGTTTGTATCTCTTTTCAGTGTTGTAGTTTGTAGACGGTCTTGAAGCACTCCTTGCAGTATCAACACAGGAACTAAACACAGTTGACTTAGCACAGCTTTCATGCTTTTCATTAACAACTACAGCAGTCAGGTTCACTGTGTTTACTCAGAAGACATCATTGCAAATGGGTAGGAACCTTTAATGACATTTTGAACATGTTTAGAGGCTAAAAACACATTTATAACTTGCCCTATTAAGCCTGTTGGTTGCTAACGCTAGCAGAAGAATAACACGGTGTAGGCAGCACCGATTGTTTTCATTTTTCTCTCTACTGACAGCACTCCAAATTTAAAAACAATAGAGCTACGTGTTGGAATCGACCGGAATTCTCCTTTGATGCATTTTTAGCTAGAAATTGCTAAAGCTGTAGTGCATAGTTTCTGCAACTCCCATGATGAATTCTAAGTAATGACAACAAAACTGTTGGCACGTCCAAGTAATGCAAGCCTTTCATGACCGCGCACCACTTTTGGACCGCTCCCTCAGGTGAACATGTATATGATGAAGGTCTGTTTTTCTGTAACAGGATGTACAGCATTGTGTGGATTCAGGGAGGATCATTATGTTCTTATACATACTGGCATGACTTTCAGTAACATTCTACAAACAAACTAAAATACATGTCACTGAGGCAGATTAAACAAGGTCTTTGTAATTGTACGTCATGTTTAAACAAATGTCAAAAGAGTGATGTGAAGACATCACCCCTTGAATTATTTATAATGTGTATGGGGAATAGCTTGCATTGACCTATGATGCTCTAGCAGTCAAGCTTAAATGTTAATATTTAAGATCATATGGAATATTGTTTTAGTTTTTAAGTTAAGCACACTCAATTTCAATTGAAAATCTATTAAAAGAAATTACATTTTAAATAATACATATTAGTAGAGTTAGTTGTAGTTACTAACACATACAGAGAATCTAAGGACAGCCTGTATGGACAGAGAACCACAGAAACATGTTTGAGGTTTTTAGAAAGACCCTCTAAACGCATAAAACACATATCCACAAACACCTCTTAGTTCACCTTATAAGTTTTCAACTAAATATTACTGTCAACAACTGTATCTAAACAAGCTTTTCTGTTTGCATGACAGTGTGAAAAGAAAATGAAAAACACTGTCTACTTCGACATGCTTTGTGGGAAGGTTTTGTTGACATAACTAATCATATTAGTTCTGTCATGCTGCACCTTCTAACACTTATAGCAAACAAGTCATTAAGTAATAACTATTTGAACATGCTTGAAAGAAATATTCCTTATTTTTGGTATTTATTTTATAAAAAGGGTGATATTCTCTGAGGTTTTTTATATGAATAAAAAGCAAGATCTTTTGGGCCACATCCATCTAAAAGCCTGTTGTAGTGCACACACAGTTTAGATCAGTGTTGGGCAAGTTACTTCCAAAATGTAATACATTATAGATTACTAGTTATTGTCATTTGAGAGTAATTAGTTATACTACAATATTACTGTCTCTGAATTGTAATGCTACTTTTGCATTACTTTTGAGTTGCTTTCACCAAAATAACAACAGAAGTTTGACTTGGCAGAAGTTTGACTGTGGATCAGTAAAGTCTACTCTTTATCCACTTTAATACTTTATAGATTATTCATAATATTTTGTATAATTAATATGAATGTGTAAAGCAATTACAGCTATAAATATACATATGTAAAATGTACAATAGGCAAGTAGCAGAATGAAAAAAACAATCAAAAGTAACATACAGTTGTATTGAAGTGAAATATATAACAACAATATTTTTGTAAAATGTTTGTTTAAAGCAGTATTCCATGGATTCGGGCCATCTCCTCCTCCTGTACTCCGTATGGCAATGTGACAGTAAGACAGCGCCGAATAATTATTAAGAACAAATTTTGATTTAAGATTTGAGTTGGATTTTACAAGGTGTTTATGGAACAATTATCACTCAGTACAAACACAAATTACACTGTTGGATTTTATCTTCATGATAACGTTGATGATATGGAGTGAAGAAATGTGACCCCAGATATTTATACTCACCATTTCTTTTGTTTTTAAAATGTTTAAAATTAGTGAGTTTTGATTGTACCATTCATAGAAGTGGTCAGTCCTGTGGTCTTGTTCATTATCTGTTAAAAACCAGCTAGGGCAGCTTCATCATCTCAAGTTAATCAGTGAGCAGTTGGAATGGTTGCTGACACAATCATTAGTATATAAATTAAATAACAATGGTGATAAAACATCCTTGTGGCACTCCCTAGTTTGTCATGATGGTTCTTAACTGACTTTGACCCGCCCTCACATACTGTCTGTATCCACTTTGCAAGAGTGAGGTGTACTCCCATAATTTTAAGCTTCTCTATCAACATGTATGAATGGATGGTGTGGAAGCTGAAGAGAAGTCTGCAAACACGATGCAGGTGTTTCAATGTGTTTGTAAATTCCATTCAGGAGGGCTGGGATAGCATCTCCCATCCTCCTTTTCTCTCTTTAAGCAAACTGTAATGTGTCCATGTGAGCTTTGGTTTGTATTTTGAGACAAATTAAAATAATTCGCTCACTTCATAGCCACTGAAGTGAGTGCCACTGTTCACTCCAACTGGTTTGGGTTTCTTAGGAAGTGGTTCTTAAGAAGTTTGTGTGTGTCAAGTGATTTCTGAAACAATTCTCTGAATAACAGGGTCAGTTGTTCTTTGCAGCTCGTTAGGATGGTGCCTTCCAGCCTGTCAGGGCCGGCAGCTTTCCATGTCCTTATATGGGAGAAGATCCGCCCCACTTCCTTGCAGCTTACCCTGTTTGGTGCACTTGTTCTTCCATCGAGGCTGATTGGATTGGCTAGCACATCACTCTCCCACCTCAAAAAGTTTTCATTAAGGGCATTTGCTTGCTCGACTGTATGTACTAAGGTGTTTGAGTGGTGATGATTTTGACCTATGATAGTTTTAATACCCCTCCACGCAATACAAAAGTAATTTTCCTTGTTGTTGTTCAATTTTGTCTTTATATTGTCTCTTGCCCTGTTTGATTTTCGTCTGTATTTCCTTCTGAATCATCTTACCTCCATGCCTGACATTTGCTTTAAACACTCTTTCTTTATCCACTAAACAATTTGGGTTGTAATCCAAGGTTTTGAATTAGAAAACTGTTAGACACGTTTTTGTTGGGATCACATTATCAAAAGTCAATTTATGACGTGTCAATATCCACATGGTCGTCGAGATCTACACAGTCAAAAACGCTCCACTTCGTACAGTCAAAACAGCCCTGCAGAGCTGTCACACTTTCATTGTCCCACACACGCACTGATGTGATTTTAGGTTTTTCCCTTTTCATTTTTTGTCGGTAAGAGGGCAGTAAAAAGACAGTGTCAGGATCTGGACCGCCTATTGTGGTTTGTTGACTGCCTTATAGGCATTTTTAATTTCACCATAACATAGATCAATTGTTTTTGATCCATGCGTGGCACACTTCACATATTGCTGATAGTGGGGAGTGCAGATGTCAAGGAGCGGCCATTAAAGTCACCCACAATAAGTTTGGGAGTGTCTGGGGACGCTGCCTTAAGTTCTTGTATATGGTGATATATTGCATCTGCAGCCGCTTTGTAGTTTGCTTCAGGGGGAATATACACTAGACATACAAATACTTGCCCAAAGACTTGTGGTAAATATGTGGGTCTTAGGGAAACCAAGGAGTTCTAAGTTGTTGATTGACATTGATGGTGTGTTTAATGATAACGTGTCTATAACACTTGGTGTCAATGTACATGCATAGCCCTCCACCAATCGATTTTCCCGTGGCTTGTTGTTCTCTATCAAGTCTAAACGGTGTACAGAAGCCATGTAGGGAAAGAATGTCATTGTTCACTGTACGGTTTAACCAAGCCTCACTGAAACACAACAGACTATCTCTGTATTCATACCGGTATTGCGTAAAGCCATGGAGTTCATTTAATTTGTTTCTTAGTGATCTCACATTAGAGAGGGCTATAGTTGTTAGTGGACAGACATGGGGGATTCGAGTCACATAACTTTTCTTGAGTCAGACTTGAGTCAAGACAAGTTATGTGACTCGTGAATCCCCCTTCCCCATGACTGTACTCCTCATCTACCAGCCCCCCAAACCCAACTCAGCTTTCATCTCAGAGATACACAACCTTCTCACAAAACTCTGCTCTACTTCTGCCAACACTATTATACTTGGAGATATTAATATTCATGTTGACAACCCTTCCTGCCACCTGGCAGCTGAGTTACCCTAACCCTAACCTCCAACAACATGTTGATGTCCCCACGCACTCCAGGTGGCACACACTGGACCTGGTCATTTCAAACTCCGCCCCCATTAACAACCTTCTGGCAGATGATCTCGGTGTGTCTGACCACAAGGCCATCTCAATGGAGCTTTCCCCACACACCAAAGACAAGCGTCAAATCTGCTATAGGGACCTGAAAAAGGTCAATCCAGACACCTTGACCATTGGCCTCCAACATCTCTCCTCTGCAGATTTCTCCTAAGTCACAGAGTCGGTTGACTTCTACAATCAATCTCTGAGCAGTCTCCTAGACTTCCACGCCCCTGTCAAAACTAGAACTGTCAGCTTATTACGCTCAGCCCCCTGGTACACCTACAAACTCCGGCAAATGAAAACAGCTGGACATGTCCTTGAGCGGCTTCTCAAGGCCTCAGGACTCACTGTTCATAGGCAGGCCTTCCGAGAACATCAGAAGTCCTATGCAAGGTCCTTGAGAGATGCACGTTCACATTTCTATTCCAACATTATCAACAAGAGCCCTGGCAACTCCAAGCAACTTTTCTCTAGCATACATGACAGCCTCAAACCGCAAACTCACTCTCATTCAGAAGCCACGAGAGGTGCAACAATTTCATCACTTTTTTCAGAAAAAAGTAGACACCATCCACTTCCTGCTATCCAGTTTTTCCACACTGCTTGTCCTGACAGCCGTCCCACAGCCTGTGATTTCCCAACCTCTCTGCTGTTTTTAGGTCATCTCACAGCGAGAGGTTGAGGACATCATCAAAAAGATTGAAACATCCACCTGTGCCCCGGACCCCTTCCCCACAGCCCTGGTAAAATCCAACCTCCATGCCATAAGTGCCCTCATCACAAAGGTCATTAACCACTCCCTCCAGGCAGGGCATGTTCCATCAACACTGAAAACAGCTATTTCTGACTCTGTCCATGAGTGGTTCTCATCATGTCGCCTTGGGAGAGGCTAAATCCCTAACGCACAACGCCACCTGTGGTGTCCCTCAAAGCTCAGTGCTCGGCCTCACCCTGTTTATCCTCTACATGCTCCCCCTTGGCCATGTCATCAGCTGGCATGGGATCTCATTCCACTGTTATACTGATGACACTCAACTCTACCTCAGGACAAACCCAACCCCCTCTGCTGCCCTGCCATCATCCACTCTGACCATCTGCCTGGAGGAGGTAAAGGCATGGATGAAGCAAAACGTTCTGCAGCTAAACAGCTTCAAGACTGTTGGCACTCCACACCAGGTTCGGTCATCTGACATTACCAGCATCACCCTCTCTGGCCAAAATATTCCACTTTCAACATCAGCTACTAACCTTGGTGTTAAAATTGATTCTCATCTGACCTTTGAGGCTCACATCAAACATCTCAGCAAGACCTCCTTCTTCCACCTCAGAAACATCGCCAAACTCCGGCCCACACTCCAGTAGACGCGGAAAAGCTTGTCCACGCTTTTGTCTTCTCCAGGCTGGACCACTGCAATGCACTCCTCACTGGGATCCCTGAGAAAAGCCTTCAGAAGCTTCAGTACATCCAAAACAGCGCTGCTAGGATCCTGTTGAGGATGTGCAAACATGACCACATCACCCCCATACTCAAATCACTCCACTGGCTTCCTGTCTCACTCAGGATTGAGTACAAGGTCTCCCTCCTTACCCATCAGTGCAGCCATGGTGAAAGCCCCCCCCCCCCACCTCAAGGAACTCCCCACCCCTCAATTCGGACTCTCCGATTTGCCTCAGCGTATCTCCTGAAACCTCCCAGGACAAAGCTCCGTACAATGGGAGATCGGGCTTTCTGCTCAGCTGCTCCCAGACTGTGGAATGCTCTCTCTGACCACCTTAAGACACCACAGACTGTGGATGCTTTTGAAGTTTTGCTTCTAAAGTGGCCTTAAAACCCACCTTTTTAGGAGAGCTTTGGACTGAACTCTTGACCTTTTCGTTATTGTTTTTGTTTATTTTATTTTTTATTTTCATGCTCTCTATGTGTTTTATTTTTAGCACTTACCTGTTTTATGTAGCACTTTGGGATTTGCGTAAATATAAAGTGGATTACAAATTAAATTTATTACTATTATGATTATTTATGATTTTAGAAAATCCATATACAGATGAGAAAATCTGATTAGGTGATCTGATTGGGTACTGTTGCGTGGGAACCCAGTGATAATGTTACCAAGTGATGCAACAGACCTGCGGTAAACAAGGTGGCTAATAACTTAACGTCATGGATCCCTCTGCACTGGAAATAATAAAGTTTGGCTGTAAGGATTACACATCTGACCAGGCACAGAAGAAACAAACAGCAGTTTGCAAGGTCTGTAGTACAATAATTTCCGACACAACCACCACCACGTAGAATTTCATCACACACTTCAATTCCCAAGGAGAAGTAAGTTATGAAGTCAGCCTAATTTTTTAGCTAACGTTAAAAGTAACATTAAGTCTGATAGAGACAATTATACTTTTGGATTAAAATATGTTAAATGCCCATATGAAACATGTTCTTATCTAAGTATTATCCTGATATATATGCTAGCAAAATCATTGACAATGGCAACTGCAATGTAAAGTAAGGAGCTTTCTCTCTTTCCCTCCTTCCCTCCTTCCCTCTGAAACACGTCCCTATTCCAAGTGTTTTAATAGTAGTAACAATGGTCAGTAAGTAAACAATCAGCAATCTAGACAGGACATTTTTTACTTCATATATAAGACTAAAGTACAATTAACATATAGCTTAATGGAGCTCTGGTGTTGGGCCGTCGGGCATATAAAAATTTCAACTGTAGCCTCATCTGACTGATTAGCTATTTTTTTCTAATTTGTGCTGATAGGGTTGCCAAGTCAGGCTGAGCTCCAGTGAGATGGCGGGTGGATGTCTTTCACCCACGACCTATTCACTACACATAGCATGTAGAGACGGCTCCTTGGAGGAAGTAGGCAATGCCACCTCATAATTTAGAATGAAAAATAATATGTGATGACGTTAAACACAATTAAGTAACGTGATCTGATTATTTGCGTACTCATTGTGCAATTTCTTTATATTATCTCACTGCATTGGCCTAATGTATTTTAGTGTATTAGACAAGGTTATTGTGTAAGCTCTACCTAACTATCAAAGGAGACAAGGAATGATGAAAATTGCCTTTCAGCATAGCTCGACAAAGCTAGACAATGTAGTGGAAGAAAGGCAGACAAAGTTAAAAAGTGACTTGGCCAAGGAAGACAACGTTTCAGTGACAGTAGACATATGGTCAGACATGCATGGATCCTCTCTCTCTCTCTCTCTCTCTCTCTGACACACACACACACACACAACAAATACACACACACACACATGTTTACGAATAAAACAGGCAAACCCATACATACATACACACACTATACAATATACAATACAATCTGCCCTCTCTCTCTTTCTCTCTCTCTCACACATACATTCTCTCACAAATACACTGACAATTATTAAGATATACTATCCATTCCATGTGATAAATACACTCAGTCAATTTCTCTAAATTACGCAAAGGTGGTGGGATTAGCTACTGTTTATGTTTTATTTCCTTTAAGAGAAGGAAAAGTTAAAGGATGTGTTTTTGTCCCATTAAAGTAAGGCATATTTGAAGAATATTATTTGACTTAGAAACCATTAAACTTGAATGGTTTGAATTAATTTCATTTTTTGATGTCATGTTTGAGGTATATTGAATAAATATATATGTTGATTTATTTTTGTGTTTTTTATCTGTATAAATTTGAACTGTTCAGATGTATGTGACTTGGATGCAATGTCTTTTAAATATTGAGTAGGAAAAAATGCAAATAAAACTCCAGCAGTTCATAACCACTGTGTTTAGCTTGTTTAAAAATGGAAACTTTTGTATGACTTGACTTGACTTGCTTGACCAAGGCAATAACTTGACATGACTTCCTTGATTGTCACAAAAAATGACTTGGGCTTGGTTGAGACTTGAAGGTTTAGACTTGAGACTTGCTTGTGTCTTGCCCATCTCTGGTAGTGGGGGTTTAGAGCTTCTTGCACAAATCCAGCGTTTAATTCCTCCTCTCGACCCATGCTTTCTCTTTGTTCTGACAGGTCTCTGTTCAGTTGGACATAGTCATAGGAAGGAGGAAAGTCTTTCCAAAGGAAAGTCTGTTGGAGGTGTCCACTGCAGCTGTGTTATTAGGCCCAGCTGAAGTAGTTAATGTCTGCCGTAGGTCATCCTGAATGGCTCCGCTTTCGACAGCATTAGAGAGAGTAGAATGATCGCCAGAAAGAGATCTATTTCTTAAAGATAACCAACCTAAACATTTGTGCATTGTAACAACATTTGTCCTATATCCACACCTAAGCGCTATATGCGTGGCTCTATTTTGCAATTTAGTTAGTTTAGTTTAGTTTTTTTCTTGAGTTACATTAGACCATACCAATGAACAATAGTCAAGATTAGACAATATTAAAGCTTTAGCTAATACTTTGGTTGTGACTTATATGATGCACATCTTTTAACAACAGAAACATAATTTCCCATCTTAACAAATATGTTATTTATTTGTTTTGTCCACGATAATTTGCTATCTAAAATAACTCCTTGAAGTTTGGTCTCATGGACCTGTTCAACAGATACATCATTTATGCAAAGCTTCAACTCAGGTTGATTATGAAGAGTATAATGTGAACCAAACATCATGCTTTTCGTCTTTGAAACATTAAGAACTAGCTTATTTTTCTTTATCAATTCAAGCACTGATTGCAGCTTTTTCAACAGCAAATTATGATCAAGGATGTCAAATGCTGTTTTAAAAAATTGAGCATAATAGCACCTACTAGTTTCTTTTGCTCAGTATTTCTCAACCAGTCTTGAGTCATATGAGGTAGAGCTGTAGCTGTCCCTTTCTATATGCATTTTGACGATCAGTGGTTATCGGTCATTCAAAGAAAAATATTCTATAATCTGATCACATGCTATGGTCGTCATAATTTTATTCAACACAGGCAATAAACGTGTAGGAGAACTATTTTACCCTGAGAATTGTAACGTTACATTTTTAAGCAGTGAAATTATTTTAGCAATTTTCCATTCCTGAGGACATAGATATTCACTTTATAATATGACAGATAATGGGGGCACTTAGGTCAGCAACCAATTTAAGAAGTTTACCGTCAAGGCCGTCCACTCCAAGTGGTTTATCTTTACAAGTTTTCAACATATTTTCTACTTTATCAATATTTACTCTAGCAAATTTCAAATTTCAAAGGCTGAAGCTTAATCTACAGTGTTTTGAGATTGAGCACACCTTCATTAAATGTGCAACATCTTTATTGTGTTTTTTTTTACAGCTTTCACACTACACACACAGGGTGTAGCAACACATTGAGCAACAAATTGAATATCTAGAGAAACATAGTGTGCACATTGTATCTCCTTGCACTGAGAACTATATAGCCAAGCACTTCACACTGCAAACTAACCAGGCTATAGCTGTAAGAACTTTTCCCTTCACACGCTAACAATGTTTACCACCCCCCACCCACAGACATGAGTCCACTATAATGATGTTCAAATATTGCATTCAATGTTTGGAGGTTTATTAATCACTCCAGCTGATTGGTTGGTCATGTAGCCTGTCTCCCATTAAAGCATGTTTAGCTAGAAATTGCTTAAGCTATAGCACGTAGTTTTCCCATGAGGAATGTTAAGTAATGACAACAAAACTGTTGGAACCTCCACATGATACAAGCTTTCCGTTCCCATGCACCACTTTTGGACCACTCCCTCAGGTGGACATTTACATGATGAGGATGGTCAGTTTTTCTAAAACAGGATGTTAAGTATTGTGTTGATTCAGGGAGGATCATTATTTTCTTATACATACTGACATGACTTTCAGTAACATTCTACAAACAAACTGAAATACACATCACTGAGTCGGATTAAACAAGGTAGTGTGTCGGAAAACACAGCCCAAAAAATGAGAATCTAAGGTAGGCAGCCTGTAAGGACAAAGAACCTCAGAAGCATTTTCAGAAAGACCCTCTACACGCACAAAATTGCATATCCATGAACACCCTTAGTTCACCTTATAAGTTTTTAACTAAAGATTATGTCAACAACTGTGTCAAAGCAAGCTTTTCTGTTTGAATAACAGTATGCAAAGAAAACCAAAAAGAGTGTCTGCTTTGACATGCTTTGTGCTTTGTGCTTTCTGAAGCATGGCAGGGGAGGTTTTGTCAAACCAACATCATTTACCCCACCCTAACTGCAAATACCCAATGATTTATATTACATGACATTGGTAGTGTGGGATCAGTTGTCTCAACCCTCCCTGTCAGGACAGGGACTACTCAAGGATCATGAGAACCGCCAGGATGCTACTTGAATGGGTGATACCATGGCTCACTCTCTACCTTCCGCTATCTGCAGCCAGCACTGGTATGTACACTCAGTGGCACACAAAGATAGCTGAATCTATCAAATACAACCTTATTGTCCAGCACTGTCTACTCAGTATGAAGGAGCCTATCCTGGGAATAAAATTGGATAAATTCTACCTAAAGTGTTGGATGAATGGTGTTGTTTTTTCATGCACATAGTTGATAATACAAATATAAAGTCTACTTATATTTGACATTATTATATGTGTTGTTTTTTTAGCTACAGTTCAGATGGTGACCAAAATGCCAGTAATTACAGGTAAAAAATTCAAAGATGGAAGATAAAGATAAATCGTGTCGAATTTGAACTAAAGTGTAATTGATGTTTTTTTTTGCTAGAAATGAGACTCGCTCATAACAACCAGATCTGCAGTACATGGGGTAACTATCATTTCAAGACTTTCGATAGTGATTTCTTCCAGCTTCCCTCCACTTGCAACTACCTCCTTGCATCCCAGTGTAAGGGAAGTTATGACAGTTTCAATATCCAGTTAAAACGGCAGGAGATGAATGGGGTCACCACAATTGAGAAGGTCACCATGAAACTGGAGGGGGTCGCTGTGGAATTAGCCAACACCTCCATCAAAGTCAATGATAAACTGTGAGTCTGTTTTGATAATGTGACTTATCATTGCCAGCTCTAAATACTGATTGCAGTGAGGGTTAAAGTTGTTGTTTTTTGCCCCATTCTAGTGTCACTATACCATTCAGCCAGATTGGCATTTCAATTGAAAGAACTGTCTCCTATGTGAAGATCCATGCAAAGCTGGGTTTGGTCATCATGTGGAATGAAAAAGACGCCCTATGGGTAGGTGTATTCATTATGTGCTGTCCATTGCACTTATGTATAAATACTATCTGATATTGATTTGTATTATTATTTTAATAACTTACAGATAAACAAATACACTGAGCCCTGAAAATGTATACACTATTTTTAGTTTTACTAAATAGATTAGAGAATTTATAACATAAAGATAAACCAAGTTAAAACAAATGTAAGCAATTAACTGTAGCAATTAACACGTTAACTGTAGAGATTTCTTCATTTCTGCTTATCATTCATTTTCACTTGGTTCTAAGGTTGAGCTGGATGCAAAATTCAAGAATCAGACATGTGGCCTGTGCGGTGACTTTAACGGAATACAGGTTTATGATGAGTTCATCAAAACAGGTAAATACTAAATAATAAAGCTAAAAACAGTCTGCACCAAATCAGTCTTCACATTTGCTAAAACCATTTCACCCCTAGAAACAGGGGAGTCTGTAACTCCAGAATATTATGGGGAGGCCTGGAAGGTCAATGGTCCAACTGGAGTATGTGAAGAAATCTCCTCACCAGCCACACAGACCTGTGCAAGTGTAGCAAGCGAAAATGGATTTGCTGACCCACACAAAGACTTATGTGCAAACCTGCTGTCAGGACCGGCATTGCTCAGCTGTCAAAACCTGGTTGCTACTGACTCCTTCATCGGAGCCTGTGTGAAGGACCTGTGCCGCTGTAAAAACAGTACTTCATGCTTGTGTTCAACTATATCAGAGTACTCCCGTCAGTGCGCTCATGCAGGTGGAAAACCACAGCAATGGCAGACAGCACAACTGTGTGGTAAGAACAACAATCAAAACATGTTAGATGTTTTAACTGTATTTACGTCTGAATCACTGTTTCTAAGTTGTACTTTTTTGTGTGGTAAATAGCAAAAACATGCCCTTTCAACATGGAGCATAAGGAATGCAGTAGTCCATGTACTGACACCTGCAGCAATCAGAAGAGAAGCCTTGTGTGTGAGGATCACTGCGTAGATGGATGCTTCTGTCCAAATGGTAAGTTTCCTGATTTTAAAACCAGCACAGATCCGGTTTGTGGTCCAGCAGATGTCAAAGGGTTTACCGGTATTTCAGTTCACACATTTGATTAATCAACGCTCTCCAATTACTTAATTTGTGCTCTTGACTTGAGAGTTATGGTAAAAACAGAAGTTATAGATTTACTGGCAGGTTAGCACCTGTGTTTTGGTGTCTACTGTATATGCCTACAAATACTTAATCAATTGCA
>NC_045740.1:6414821-6427549 GCF_008692095.1 Etheostoma spectabile
AAAGTGAGGTTATCACATTCATTACATTTGTCCTTGTCCTCTTAACACTATTCTAGTTGAAATGCTTCATTGGATGTAGCTTTTGCTGTGATCAGTTAGGTGAATGTATACAATGGTGTAGCCTAATGTACTGCAAGTAAATGGTGAACGTTATTATGCTATGGACAATGAAATCTAAATGTGGTGCTTAGATCAAATGCAGCATGGTTTTGATTTTGGATGAAGATATGTGGAGATATGTGGAGATACTCAAGATCGTATCTAGTACGAAATTTGTAAGCTTTGACATCTCTTTAACATGTGTTAAAATGAGACAAATAGCATGTATGTTCTGTAATTAATGTACACAATTAGTAATGGGGTTTGCATGTTAATAGCAGTTTACTTTACAGACCAGACTAATCATGTAATTCTGTTCCTCCAAAGGGACTGTCTTTGACGACATTACACAAAGTGGGTGTGTTGCTGTTGACACATGCTCCTGCTTACACCATGGCAAGCCGTACAAGCCAGGGGAATCATACTCAAGGGCATGTCGAAACTGGTAATAACTTACTATTTTCAATACAATGTTAATAATAACAATGATCTGTCCAGTTGAACTGACTGAACTCTATTGACAGCACATGTACCCAGGGTCAGTGGCACTGTAAAGATATTGACTGTCCTGGTGTCTGCTCATTGCTGGGTGGCTCCCACGTCTCCACCTATGATGGTAAAACGTATACTTTCCATGGAGACTGCTCTTATGTTCTTTCCAAGGTAAGGTATTCAAACTTAAATTAGTAAATTATTTACTTCACAGACAAAAACACAATACTTGTAATTAGCAAAAAGTTTGTAATTTATATGCCTTTTTTATCTTCTTGACTTTAGGAAACAAATGGGACTTTCAGTATCCTTGGTGACCTGGCCACATGTAAAAGATCAGATAAATCAACTTGCCTGACTGCAGTCACCCTACTACTGCCTAAATACATGGTAAAATTACAACATATTATGGTTATCTCATAATAAAGTAAAAAAAGGTTATTTATAGGATTTTCTCCATTTAATAGCTGTTGGAAAGGTTTAGATTTACCCTGACGTTTTTAGCATATTGTCATTTTTCCTACTGCAGATGATTGTAGTAGAAGCCAGCGGACATGTTTCGTATAACAAACTGATCACTCAGCTGCCTCTTTTCATGGGTGAGTGGTTGTTGTTGTTTTTGTTGTTTTTTATTTTACAATGAATTCACAATTTAATTTTTTTAGTTTGCTCAAATTAAAACATTCTCTCTACTCAATGTGAAAACGTTTTCCTTCCCCGCAGATGACATTACAATCTTCAAACCATCGACATTCTTTATTGTTATCCACACCAACTATGGGCTTGATCTTGAGATACAGCTTTCACCCATCATGCAGATCTACATCAAAGCCAGTGTTTCCAATAAGGGACAACTCACTGGTTTGCGTTTACTTCTTTTGATTAAAGTGTAAAATATCCACCTTTTGCAGTGATTATTTTTATAAATTATTAAGTATCAAAATCTTTATTCAGGTATTTGTGGAGATTTTAATGATGTGCAAGCTGATGACTTCAGAACCACAAATGGATTAATTGAGGGAACGGCTGGGACATTTGTCAACACATGGAAGACCAGGACAAGCTGCTCCGATGTGACAAACATACTTGGGGACCCCTGCCTTTTGAGCATAGACAATGGTAGGTCACAGACAATGTACTCCGCATTTTAAAATCCCTCTTCACAGTATGTTACCGATAAACATGTTTATTTGTTTTTGTAGAGAAATATGCCAAACATTGGTGTGCCTTGCTGTCGGACCCAAAAGGGATGTTTGCTAAGTGCCATTCTGTAATAAACCCAAAACGCTATCAAGATGTAAGCAGTGATTTCTTTTTGTATACATTCTAATGTATGTGTATATGTATTTGTGTCATTTCACTTATTCAACAATTTAACATTTCAACTATCCATTTAGCTTGTTGCTGCTTCTCTCCACAGTCTTGTATTTATGACACCTGTGCCTGTGATAACAGTGAGGAGTGCATGTGTGCTGCCATATATTCCTATGTCCATGCATGTGCTGCTGAAAGTGTCTTACTTAATGGATGGAGAAACACCATATGCGGTAAATTAAATCCAAACTATTAAATGTAAAATAATTAAAGTCTGTGTTTGTTTATAATATTTAAACACCAATGAAACCTATTTCTTTTCAAAAGAGAAATACACGACCGGCTGCCCATCTACTTTTGTGTATGGCTACCAAATGACAAGCTGTGGTCGCACCTGCCGCTCTCTTAGTCAGTCAGACTTAACATGTGCGGTTGAATTTACCCCGCTTGATGGCTGTGGCTGTGCTGAAGGAACCTACCTGAATGAGAAGGGTGAATGTGTGTCAGCCTCACAGTGCTCCTGCCATGTGGGAGACACACTGGTACACCCGGGGCAGGTCATCAGCATCCAAGGACAAACCTGGTGAGGATTTCAATATTTACAGTAAAATTAAAGCATAACAATATTTTCCAATAATTAGTTTTGGTTATATTGTACTTTTATTTGTCACCTGACAATAGCAAGAAGAGTGAGGGAGAGAGAATGACATGCAACAGCAGTCTCTAGCAGGATGCAAACTGTGAATATTGTGGTTCATTGTCAATGAACACCCAGGCCATCAAGGCTCACCTAGAGCATTTATTTTTAACTGAACAAAATTATTATTAGTGGGTCCCGTGTGGGTGAACTTTTAAGCAGAATTTATGTGGCACAGTGTTTTTTTAAATTATTTTTAAAGTGCGGTTTTCCAAAAGTAGATTGCCTTGCACATCATAGCGGCCTCTTGAGGGTCTCCACTGCTAATTGCAGAAATGGAAGCTAGCATGCGCCACAATTCAACAGCTTAACAGGGGTTATGGGAAAGTGCATTTTCGTTTTGTTTACTTTTATATCCCGTTTGAAGGACTGGAAAGTCTGCAGGGGATTCCTCTCAAGGCTTTGGTTTAATCCCTTAATTCAACACACAGCAAACAGTATTCAGTTAATTGGATAGATCAGAGACCATGCACGTGTACTGTACACTGCTTTTTGCTCAGTATGCGCAGAAATAATCAAAAGCTCCCCTGCAAACAGCAAAAACTAGCGAGAATTAAACTTGCGTGTCTTTCTATGCATTTCAGCTCCTGTAATAGTGGAGAACTAAGATGTACAGGAATCCAAATAAGTGAATGTAAGTACAAAGCACTTACTGTAGCTCATCATAGTTTTCCTTACATAGCAAAGCACAGTATGAGCAACACAAAGCATACAGTGGTTTCCTTTTTAACACACTATAATTGTCATCAGCATGCACCGAGCCAATGGTTTTCTTCAACTGCTCAAGTGCAAAGCCAGGTGACACAGGATCCGAGTGCCAAAAAAGCTGCCAGACACTGGACACAGAATGTGTAAGATTCACGCTGTTTCATGACTGTTGTTGAACATTCTACACATGTTTTCTAAAGCTAGAGGATGACATGTTAAATACATTGCTTTTACACTGTATACTGTAGATCTCTACACAGTGTATGTCAGGCTGTGTATGTCCTGCTGGCCAGCTGTCTGATGGTAAAGGAGGCTGTATTACAGAGGAGAACTGTCCCTGCACATATAATGGAGAATACTATAATTCTGGACAGACTGTCACTGTGGACTGCAATACCTGGTGAGTCATTTAATTATTTCCACACCAAGGCAGTTCTCTGTCATTTCACAATTGTGTGTGTTTTTTTATTTTTATATATAACTTGCCATCACTTCACCTTTTTAAATCATAGCACTTGCAAAAGGAGAAAATGGGATTGTACACTTCGTGAATGTGATGGAACCTGTACCATATATGGAGAAGGACATTACATCACTTTTGATGATAAGAAATTCTCTTTTAATGGAGACTGTGGCTATGTCTTCGCCAAGGTATTGCAGAGACTTTTATTTAGTTTTCGTGATTTGTCAAAAGTCAGTCTTGTAGTACTGACATCAATATCTTGCAGGACTACTGTGGGGACGATATGAATGGCACCTTTAGGGTCCTGACTGAGAGCATCCCATGTGGAACAACTGGAAGCGTTTGCTCAACTGCTATCAAGCTCTACTTAGGGGTACATAACAATATTTTATGCACTCAAAATTATTTTTTAAATGCTGAAAATAACAGTTTTACAAATGAGCATGTTTTGTTTCTTTCAGAACCATGAAATTGTTCTTTCAGAGGAAAATGTCAGAGTTATCAAGCAAAGCAAAGGGGTGGACATACCATATCAAGTCCACACTATGGGCATATATCTCGTCATTGAGGCAAAGAATGGTCTTGTTCTCATTTGGAACAAGAAGACAACACTCATGATCCAACTCAAGTCCACATTCAAGGTGGGTAAGGAGATACTGTGTACAAGTGTTCAGATACATGTGGACAAGGTTGACATTTTATAAATTAACTAGATCTCATTATATCCCAGGGGAAAGTCTGTGGTCTATGTGGGAATTATGATGGAAACATCAAGAACGATTTTACCACCAGGAACAAAGAAGTTGTGGTTGAAGCCCTTGAGTTTGGAAACAGCTGGAAAGTGTCACCTACCTGCCCTAATGCAAACACATTAAAAAATCCCTGCATGCTGTACTCACACAGGCAGGCATGGGCATTGAAACACTGTAGCATCATTAACAGCCAAGTATTTGCTGGTTGCCACTCAAAAGTAAGTAAACAAAACCATCTCACTCTCTCTCAATGACTTTCTATAATATTCTTTCTATAACATAATATACTTAAGCCTCTACTTACATTAAAAATGGTTTCCTTCAAAAAGGTGGATCCAAAAAACTATTATGATGCCTGTGTGACAGACACATGTTCCTGCAACACAGGAGGAGATTGTGAGTGTTTCTGCTCAGCTGTAGCAGCCTACGCAGCAGCCTGTAATGAGGCCGGAGCTTGCGTGAAATGGAGAACTCCCACAATATGTCGTGAGTGTGTTATTTGTTTCATTCTGTGAATGAAAAATACAATGTATGATCGTGATCACCATCTGTCAGCATCCCCTTTGTCATTTAATGTATAGACTTTAAAAAAATAAAGTCTGACTTGTATTTTATTATCAATATTTTATACATGATTAAGTGATCTGGTCTTGTATATTGTCAATTGTCCTTTCTTTTGTGTCATTAGCTCTGTTCTGTGATTTTTACAACCCTGATGGAAAGTGTGAATGGCACTATGAGCCTTGTGGGAAAAAATGCATGAAGACATGCCGGAATCCCTCAGGAGTATGCTATAATCACATTCCAGCATTAGAAGGTACCAATGAAATTACAGTAACAGTGTATGTATTTTAAATGTTAGATTTGGAGAGTTGACCATGCATGTTTTCTAGTAAAGCCCATTGTGCTTACTGTTGTGTTATTGATTTTTCATTCACTTTTACTATGCACATGTCGCTTTCTGTCTGTATCTGTGCTTTTTCTGCAACTTACAGTAACATTTAACTTTTTAAGGCTGCTATCCAAGTTGCCCATCTGAACGCTCTTATTTGGAAGAAGATACCATGAAGTGTGTGTCACTGGAGGAATGTGGCTGCTATGATAACGAAGGGAATCATTATAAAGAAGGTGTGGTTATCCTTCCAAGAGAAAATTGTCAAAACTGGTAGGTCCCTTTACATCTTATTAATGCTTCAGTTGGTGCAAAAGTTAATAATAACCTTAAAATTGTTTTTACAAAGCCTGAAGTGGTTTACGTATATTATGAAGTGAAAACTATTTAATTGCTGAAAAACTGTCCTTTATACAGTATATATTTATGTAGCAGCACAGATCAGATATGTGTGCCTTCCCCACTGTGTCAGAGGTGTGCAGACTGAATTGTTGGTAGATTTGTGGCCAGACACCCCAGGAGTTGTGTACTGACATTATCACAAATGTGTCCAACAATGTTCTACCTTGAATAATCTCCAATCTTTCTTAAGATAGGCCCGTTACTTTTCGTTGCCTGTCAATGGCGTCATGTAACCTTTAACCCCTCTAGTTGATTTAACTGCCAGGGAAACACATGATGATACATGAGGTGAGACGTTAGAGAGTTATTGTATGTGATACAATGTGAGACAATTATACTCAGTAACAGTCATACAGCATTTTTTCAGCCGCAAAGCACATTTTTTTTAATTAATTGCTGGCCATTTTGCAACACAGTAATCCAGTGAACATTATTTCTGCCTGAATCACGTCAGATGAAAACAACAACTCCCATGATCCTACTTCACTGTGTCATTTAAGTCCAACTTTTGTTATTATTTTAGTTGAGAGACACCTAGTGGCAGAAGTTACATACTGTGTGTTCAACCTTCATATTGCAACCTAAACATCATCATCAACAAATAAATTATGATTTTCAAAATAACACTCTTTTGTTTCTGGGAACACCACTATAAAGTTAACAGTTAACAATATCCATCACATCATTTTGTTCATCACAGCCACACATTTGCCCGTATTTTAATGTAAAGCTACTGCTGGTCGTTTGGTCAGAATCTTAAAACAATGCGGAGTGGAGACAAAAGGGCCATACAAGAATGCAGGAACAGACGGTCCTGAGAGAGTTATTAGAAGAAAAGGAAGTTGAAATTGGAACTGTGTCAATATCCAACATCCCTGTTGATTCACACTGCAGTAAAAACTGTATAGTATTTAAGCATAGGATAACTGTAATGTGTGCTTTAGCACAGAGGTTTCTGTGGTCATTTTGCAACAATCTGGTGCTTGGTGCACAAAACTAGTAGTAACTAGTAGATCTAGTTACAATCTAATGGACTAGTAGAACAACAGAGTGTTATTGTCCCTTGACAGTGCACATCACTCCAGAGACTGCAGATAGAAAAGATATTGCCTGTGGGCTAGCTATAATGGATAAAAGATGCTAGGTAGGAATCACCTGTTACTTTTAGTCTCTCTTGCTGGCAAGACCACATGTCAGCTGGTTTAAGAATGTAAAAATTAATTAACAGGGTTTATATAAGTGTGCCTTTGTGAAATAAAGTGACCAAGTTTCCACTTAGGACAGGAGGGACATATCCCCCCACTTTTCAATATCTAGTTTGTGTCACCCATACTTTCAAATGTGTTAGTCCCAGTGATCTGCCCTTATTTTTAACAATAAAGAAAGTAAGACATCTTCTTTGTAAATACAGTTTAGCACTACTTTTTCTGAAAAAATGTATCATTACAATCAACAGCTTAATTAATTATTTCTGGATTTTGCATCATCATAGTCCCTAAACTTATATAGCAATGCGAGAAATGGGATTCAAATAGAAAACATTTTTTGGGGGGAGGACTCCCAGTTACACTCTTGCCCCCAGAAAAATATACGTTCACTGGTGCAATGCTATGTTCCATGCCATGCCCAAGTCCAACACTGTACACTATACGTTCATGAATTTTTTAAACTTTTATTCTTTTATTTGCCTTTAGTTATTGTTCTTCAACAAAGGTTAAGTGCAGCTATGACATCCAAGGTAAGCAGGCTATGCATTTCTGTTATTAATTTAAATACATGTAGATTAAATGAAAAAACAACAGTAATAATCTATTAAAACAATAAAGATCTATATAATACTTATATAATTATTCATTTTGCAGCTTGCACCTGTTTATATAGAGGAAACACTTACAAGTATGGAGATACAGTCTATGACACAAATGATGGAGATGGAACCTGCATCACAGCTTTTTGTGGGGAAAATGGAAATATTACCAGAATCATGAAGACTTGCACTTCCACCCAGGCACCAACATCAACAACAACAGTCTTTGTTTTTGAAACATCTACCATAACAGTGACGGAAATACCTACTATAACAGTCACAGAAAAACCTACCACCACAACAATCACAGGAGAACCTACAACAACAACAGTCACAGAAAAACCTACCACAACAACAACAGTCGCAGAAAAACCTACCACAACAACCACAGAAAAACCTACCACACCAAAAGTCACAGAAACACCTACCACAACAATAGTCACAGAAGAACGTACCACGACAACCATCACAGAAAAACCTATCACAACAGCAACAGGAGAACCTACCACAACAACAGCAGTTACACAAAAACCTACAACAAAAACAACAGTCATGGAAACACCTACCACAACAGCCACAGAAAAACCTACAACAACAGTCACAGAAGAACATGCCACTACAACCATCACAGAAAAACCTACTACAACAGCTACAGGAGAACCTACCACAACAACAGTCAAAGAAACAACTACCATAACAGCCACAAGAGAACTTACCACAACAACAGTCACAGAAAAACCTACTACAAAAACAACAGTCAAAGAAAAACCTACCACAATAACAGTCACAGAAACAACTACCATAACAACAGCAACAGAAAAACCTACAACATCTGTCATAGACAACCTTACCACAACAATAGCCACAGAAAAACCTACCTCTACAACAACATTCACAGAAAAACCTACCACAATAGTCACAGAAGAACGTACCACAACAGTTACAGAAAAACTTACAAAAAAAACCACAGTCACAGAAAAGCCTACCACAACAACAGTCACAGAAAAACCTACCACAACAGTCACAGAAGAACATCCCACAACAACAGTCACAGGAAAACATACCACAACAACAGTCACAGAAAAACCTATCGCAACAACCCATTTTGTTGTAACAAATGAAGTGGTTACAACAATATCCCCATCAACAGGAAAACATGTGGTTACAATTGCAACCACAACAGTCACAGAAAAACCTACCACAACAACATCCGTCACAGAAAAACCTACGACAATAGTTACAGGAAAACCTACAACAACAACCACAGAAAAACCTACCACAACAACAGTCACAGGAACATCTACTCAAATACCGGCTGATTGTAAGTGGTCAAATTGGAAAAACGATCATTATCCTCATTTTGAAGATGATGGAGACTATGAACCCATTGAAAGAATTACTGATATAGATCTGAGTGTTTGCATAAAACCTCTGGAAATAGAATGTAGAGCAACACAATACAAGGATATATCTTTGAACGAACTTGATCAAAAGGTAACATGCAACTCAACAAATGGACTGATCTGTCATAACAAAGACCAAATACCTCCTATTTGTTATGACTATGAAATACGAGTGAAATGTTGCATGGCTAGATCAACCACCTCAGCAACAACAAAAACATCACCCACAACAACAGTCACAGAAGAACCTACCACAATTGCCAAGGAAAACCATACCACAACAACAACCACAGAAAAACCTACCACAACAACCACAGGAGTAACTACAACAACAACAACAACAACAACAACAACAACAACAGAAGAACCTACCACAATAGCCAAAGCAGTATAGTAACATACCACAACAACAGAAAAAGCCTATCACGACAACAGTCACACGAAGAACCTACCACAATGCCAAGGAAAACCATACCACAACAACAACCACAGAAAAACCTACCACAACAACCACAGGAGTAACTACAACAACAACAAACAACAACAACAACAACAACAGAAGAACCTACCACAATAGCCAAAGCAGTAACTACCACAACAACAGAAAAGCCTATCACGACAACAGTCACAGAAAAACCTACCACGACAACAGTCACAGAAAAACCTACCACGACAACAGTCACGGGAAAACATACCACAACAACAGTCACAGAAAAACCTACAACAAAAACAACAGTCACAGAAAAAACAACCACAACAACAGTCACAGAAAAGCCTATCACAACAACAGTCACAGAAGAACCTTCCACGACAACAGTCACAGAAAAACCTACCACGACAACAGTCACAGAAAAACCTACTACAACAACCGTCACAGAAAAACCTACCACAACAGCAACAGGAGTAACAACAACAACAAACACAGAAAAACCTACCACAATAGCCACAGGAGTAACTACCACAACAACCACGACAGAAAAACCTACCACAACAACCGTCACAGAAAAACCTACCACAATAGTCACAGAAGAACGTACCACAACAACAGTCACGGGAGAACATACCACAACAATAGTCACAGAAAAACCTACAACAAAAACAACAGTCACAGAAAAACCAACCACAACAACAGTCACAAAAAAGCCTATCACGACAACAGTCACAGAAAAACCTACCACGACAACAGTCACAGAAAAACTTACCACGACAACAGTCACAGAAAAACCTACCATTCACAGTCACAGAAAACAACACTACAACAGTCACAGAAAAACCTGCTACAACAAAAAGTCACAGAAAACATCACGAACAACAGTTCAGAAAAACCTACACGACAACAGCACAGAAAAAATACCACGACAAGAGTCACAGGAAAAACCTACCACAACAACAGTCACAGAAAAAAAACCTACCACTACAACAGTCACAAGAAAAACCGCTACACAAAAAAGTCACAGAAAACGCCATCAAGACAACAGTTGCAGAAAAACCTACCACGACAACAGCGACAGAAACCCCTACCACGACAAGAGTCACAGAAAAAACTACCACAACAACAGTCACAGAAAAACCACCACTACAACAGTCACAGAAAAACGCTACAAACAAACCGTCAAGAAAAAACCTACCAAAACAGACAACAGGAGTAACAACAACAACAACAAAACACAGAAAAACCTACCCAATAGCACAGGAGTAACTACAACAACAACCACCACAGAAAAACCTACCACAATAGTCACGGAAGAACGTACCACAATAACAGTCACGGGAGAACATTCACAACAACAGTCACAGAAAAACCTACAAAAAAAAACAACAGTCAAAGAAAAACAAACCAAAACAGCACCGAAAAGCCTATCACAAACAGTCACAGAAAAAACCTATCCACGACAACAGTCACAGAAACCTACCACAACAGTCACAGAAGAACATACCACAACAACAGTCACGAAAAACCTACAACAACAAACACACAGTCACAGAAAACCAACACAACAACACCAGTCACAGAAAAAGCCTATCACGACAACAGTCACAGAAAAAACCTACCACGACAACAGTCACAGAAAAACCTACACCGACAACGTCACAGAAAACATACCACCAACAGTCACAGGAACACCTGCTACAACAACAGCAGTACAGAAAAACCTACCAATACAACAGTCAAAGAAAAACACTGCTAACAACAATCACAGAAAAGCCTTACAACAACAGTAAAGAAAAAACTACCACGACAAACAGTCACAGAAAAACCTACCACGACAGCGTCACAGAAAAACCTACAACAAAAAACAACAGGCACAGAAAAACCAACCACAACAACAGTCACAGAAAAGCCTATCACGACAACAGTCACAGAAAACCTACCACGACAACAGTCACAGAAAAACCTACCACACACAGTCACAGAAAACCAACCACCAACAGTCACAGAAAAAAACGTACAACAACGTCCAGAAAACACCATACCATACAACGCACAGAAAAACTGCTACAACAACAGTCACAGAAAACCCACATACAACAGTCACAGGAAAAGACATACTCACGAAAACAGTCACAGCACAACCTACACGAAAGGAGACGTAGCGTGAAGAGTAGGGTAGAAAGAGAAGAAATGACGCAGGGGGAAAGGATAGGAGGTCCAGAAAACCTACCACGACAACAGTCACAGAAAAACCTACCACGACAACAGTCACAGAAAAACCTGCCACGACAACAGTCACAGAAAAACCTGCCACTACAACAGTCACAGAAAAACCTGCTACAACAACCGTCACAGAAAAACCTACCACAACAGCAACAGGAGTAACAACAACAACAACAAACACAGAAAAACCTACCACAATAGCCACAGGAGTAACTACCACGACAACCACCATAGAAAAACCTATCACAACAATAGCCACAGAAAAACCTACACCAACACTCACAGAAGAACAACCCACAACAAAAGTCACAGGAGAACCTACCACAAAAATAACAGTCACACAAAAACCTACAACAAAAACAAATGTCACACAAAAACCTACCACAATAGTCACAGAAGAACGTACCACAACAACAGCCACAAAAAAACCTATCACAACAATAGCCACAGAAAAATCTACCACAACACCCACAGAAGTACATTCCACGACAACAGTCACAGAAAAACCTACAACAAAAACAACAGTCACAGAAAAACCAACCACAACAACAACAGTCACAGAAAAGCCTATCACGACAACAGTCACAGAAAAACCTACCACAACAGTCTCAGAAGAACATACCACGACAACAGTCACAGAAAAACCTACCAATACAACAGCCACAGAAAAACCTACCGCAACAACACATTTTGTAGTAACAAATGGAGTGGTTACAACAATATCACCATCAACAGGAGAACATGTTGTGACGAGTGCAACCACAATAGTCACAGAAAAGCCTATCACGACAACAGTCACAGAAAAACCTACCACAACAGTCACAGAAGAACATACCACGACAACAGTCACAGAACAACTTACCACAGCAGCAACAGAAAAACCCATCACAACAAAAGTCACAGGACAACGTACCACAACAACTACAGTCACAGAAAAACCTACAACAAAAACAATAGTCACAGAAAAACCTACCACAACAACAAAAGTCACCAAAAAACCTACCACAACAACAACAGTCACAGAAAAACCTACCATGACAACA
>NC_045740.1:6427559-6429405 GCF_008692095.1 Etheostoma spectabile
AACCTACCACAACAGTCACAGAAGAACATACCACAACAACAGCCACAGAAAAACCTACCACAACAACAGTCACAGGAACATCTCCTCCAATACCGGTTGATTGCAAGTGGTCAAATTGGAAAAATAATCATTATCCTCATTTTGAAGATAATGGAGACTATGAACCCATTGAAGAAATTACTGATATAGATCTGAGTGTTTGCATAAAACCTCTGGAAATAGAATGTAGAGCAACACAATACAAGGATATATCTTTGAACGAACTTGATCAAAAAGTAACATGCAACTCAACAAATGGACTGATCTGTCATAACAAGGAACAAATGCCTCCTATTTGTTATGACTATGAAATACGAGTGAAGTGTTGCATGGCTAGCTCAACCACCTCAGCAACAACAAAAACATCACCCAAAACAACAGTCACAGAAGAACCTACCACAATTGCCACGGAAAACCATACCACAACAACAACCACAGAAAAACCTACCACAACAGCCACAGGAGTAACTACAACAACAACAACAACAACAACAACAACAACAACAACAACAACAGAAGAACCTACCACAATAGCTAAAGCAGTAACTACCACAACAACAGCCACAGAAAAACCTACCACAACAATGGCCACAGAAAAACCTACCACAACCGTCACAGAAGAACATACCATGACAAAAGTCACAGGAGAACCTGCCACAACAACAGTCACACAAAAACCTACAACAAAAACAACAGTCACAGAAAAACCTACCACAACAGCCACAGAAAAACCTACCACAACAACAGTCACAGAAAAACCTACTACAACAGTCACAGAAGAACATACCACAACAAAAGTCCCAGGAGAACATTCCACAACAACAGTCACAGAAAAACCTACCACAACAACAGCCACAGAAAAACCTACCACAATAACAACAGTCACAGCAAAACCTACCACAACAACAGCCACAGAAAAACCTACCACAACAACAACACTCCCAGCAAAACCTGCAACAACAACAGTCACAGAAACATTTACAACAAAAACAACAGTCACAGAAAAACGTAACACAACAGTCACAGAAGAACATACCACAACAACAGTCCCAGGAGAACATACCACAACAACAGTCACAGAAAAACCTACCACAGCAACAGCCACAGAAAAGCCTACATCTGTCACAGAAAACCTTAACACAGCAACAGCCACAGAAAAACCCACAATAAAAACCACAGTCACAGAAAAACCTACAATAAAAACAACAGTCACTGAAAAACCTACCACAGCAGTCAAAGAAGAACATTCCACAACAACAGTCACAGGAGAACAAACCACAACAACAATCACAGAAACAACTACCATAACAACAGCCACAGCAAAACCTACCACAACAACTGTCACAGAAAAAACTACCATGTCAACAGTCACTAAAGAACGTATCACAACAACCATCACAGAAAAACCTACCACAGCAGTCACAGAAGAACATTCCACAACAACAGTCACAGGAAAACCAACCACAACAACAATCACAGTAACAACTACTATAACAACAGCCACAGAAAAACCTACAACAACATCTGTCACAGAAAACCTTACCACAGCAACAGCCACAGAAAAACCCACAATAAAACCAGTAACAGAAAAACCTACAATAAAAACAACTGTCACTGAAAAACCTACCACTACAACCGTCACAGAAAAATCTACTACAACAGTCACAGAAGAACATACTGCAAAAACAACAGTCACAGAAAAACCTACCACCACAGCAACAGTCACAGAAAAACCTACAGCAAAAACAACTATCCCAGAGAAGCCTATCACAACAACAGTCACAGAAAAACCTACCACAACAACCGT
>NC_045740.1:6429415-6442597 GCF_008692095.1 Etheostoma spectabile
CCTACCACAATAGTCACAGAAGAACATACCCTGACAACAGTCACAGAAAAACCTACCGCAACAACCCATTTTGTAGTAACAAATGGAGTGATTACAACAATATCACCATCAACAGGAGAACAAGTGGGTACAATTGCAACCACAAAGGTCACAGAAAAACCTACCACAACAATAGCCACAGAAAAACCTACCACAACAACACCCATTACAGAAAACAATATCACAACAACAGCCACAGAAAAATCTACCTCAAGAACAACAGTCAAAGAAAAGCCTACCACAACAGTCACAGAAGAACATACCACGGCAACAGTCACAGAAAAAACTACCACAACAACAACAGTCACAAGAGAACCTACCACAACAACAACAGTCACAGAAAACCCTATCACAACAGCCACAGGAGAACCTACCACAACAACAGTCACAGAAAACCCTATCACAACAAAAGCCAAAGAAAAGCCTACCTCAAGAACAACAGTCACAGAAAAACCTACCACGACAACAGTCACAGAAAAACCTACCACAACAGTCACAGAAGAACATACCACGGCAACAGCCACAGAAAAACCTACAACAACAGTCACAAAAAAACCTACCAAGACAACAGTTACAGAAGAACGTACCACAACAACCATCACAGAAAAACCTACCATAACAACAGCCACTCCAATACCTGCTGATTGCAAGTGGTCAAATTGGAAAAACGATCATTATCCTCATTTTGAAGATGATGGAGACTATGAACCCATTGAAGAAATTACTGATATAGATCTGAGTGTTTGCATAAAACCTCTGGAAATAGAATGTAGAGTAACACAATACAAGGATATATCTTTGAACGAACTTGATCAAAAGGTAACATGCAACTCAACAAATGGGCTGATCTGTCATAACAAGGAACAAATGCCTCCTATTTGTTATGACTATGAAATACGAGTGAAATGTTGCATGGCTAGCTCAACAACCTCAGCAACGCCAAAAACATCACCCACAACAACAGTCACAGAAAAACCTACCACAACAGCCACAGGAGTAACTACGACAACAACAGCCACAGAAAAACCTATCACAACAATAGCCACAGAAAAACCTACCTCGACAACAACAGTCACAGAAAAACCTACCACAACAGCCACAGAAGAACATACCCCGACAACAGTCACAGGAGAACCTACCACAACAACAACAGTCACACAAATACCCACAACAAAAACAACAGTCACACAAAAACCTTCCACCACAACAGTCACAGAAAACCCTATCACAACAAAAGTCGCAGAAGAACGTACCACGACAACCATCACAGAAAGACCTACCACAACATCCACAGGAGAACCAACCGTAACAACAGCCACAGAAAAACCTACCACAATAGTCACAGAAAAACATACCACGACAACAGTCACAGAAAAACCTACAACAACAACCCATTTTGTAGTAACAAATGGAGTGGTTACAACAATATCACCATCAACAGGAGAACATGTGGGTACAATTGCAACCACAAAAGTTACAGAAAAACCTACTACAACAACAACCACAGAAAAACCTACCACAGCAACACCCGTCACAGAAAAACCTACCACAATAGTCACAGGAAAACTTACCACAACAACTGTCACAGAAAAACCTACCACAACAGCCACAGAAAAACCTACCACAACAGCCACAGGAAAACCTACCACAACAGCCACAGGAAAACCTACCACAACAGCCACAGAAAAACCTACCACAACAGCCACAGGAAAACCTACCACAACAGCCACAGGAAAACCTACCACAACAATAGCCACAGAAAAACCTACCACAGCAGTCACAGAAGAACATTCAACAACAACAGCCACAGAAAAACCTACCACAATAGTTACAGGAGAACCTACCAAAACAACTGTCACAGAAAAACCTACCACAACAGCCACAGAAAAACCTACCACAACAGTGACATGGGTACATACCACAACAACAGCCACAGAAAAATTTACCACGACAACAGTCACAGAAAATCCTACTGCAACAACATCCACTGAAAAAACAACACTGAGAGAAAAACCCAGCACTGCTGCTGCCACAACCCCAGAAAAAGAGACAGTGACGAAAAAACAATCTACAGAAAAACCCACAATAACCACTGGAACTCAGACTGTAACACCTTCAACTCTTCCGTCTTCAACACCAGGCAGAACAACTTTATGTTTCTGCAAGTACATGGGTCAACTTTTTTCTCCTGGTAAGCATTCAGCTACTGACCTCAATTGTTGTTCATATTGTCATTATAAACATTTTTGTCATGATTACACCTGTCCTTACAATGTAACCTGGCACATCTGATCACAACAGGAAGTTGTTTGGGCTTTGAGGTCAAACCTGTCTATTATCATAATCCACATTCTGATTTGGCCTGCTTTTCTTATATCATAGACAAAACTCAAACCAAGATGTGGTCAAATGTATGTCCATATGTTCTAACAAAATAATTGTATTGTATTTATGAAAGAACTTTTTAATCTTTGTCCATGCAGTAGTGTTCACCTGGTCAGTCATGGTGGCTGCACAGTGGAAGAATAAGTGACCACATCTAGAAAGTACGGTCATCTATCCCCAAAATGATATTTTAGATTAAATTTAGATCCAATCATAGATCCTCATACTTTACATTTAAGTGTCCATTAAGTTTAGACTTGTATTCACAAAAGTTTCATTATGAAGACAACTGTAACCATGTCACCCACTGTCACTTGTGTTTCTCACATCATTAGTAATTTTTTACCTAACTGCTTTGTTTTTTTTCTCATAAAGGTAGATTTATGTACAATAAGACTGATGGAGAAGGCTGGTGTTTCACTGCATATTGCAATTTGACATGCAATGTAGAGAAGCTTGCTAGACCATGTTACTCCACTACTCCACCAACTCCTCACACCACCACCACCACAACAATCCCCACAAACCAACCCTGTTCATATCTTAATCCACCTAGAAAGGTATGTAAATTTAGCTATAGAAACAAAAAATAGATCGTTGTATAATAGAAAATTCTGTCATTGTGTACTAACCCCAAAATGAGTCATAACTGCATAGGTTTTTATCTTAACTTTCTTCGTTTTCAAGGTTTTTATTCTGAGAAAGCCTGAAACAAGGTCTTTTATTCCCTGTGCTCGATCTCTACCACAGTGACCCTGCCCTTTACTGCATGTCATTCCCCCATTCCAATTCCTTTCCTATTTTCAGCTGTTATATTGCATAAATACCCAAAAGATTATCTTTTGAAAAAAGCTCTATGAGTAAAATAATGTACAGGTAAGTAAGAAAGCATTGTGGTTGTAACTGATATGTCACTAAATAATATCCACGAATAATTCCAACATAACAATTATTAATGAAATTTAAAAATTAGAGGGATTATGTAAACAACTGTACATATACTGTATTTAGCATTGATTGATGTAAAATTACATAGGATAACATAAATTATAGATGTACTGTATGTGTTGTGCAAAAGTGTACCTGGGGGGCTTAAACATGATATCTATTTCATGGTAGTAGATTGCTAAAAGTACTACTTTGCCCTTTACAGCATGGCGAGTCCTGGAGTTTAAATGGCTGCACCAGAGATAGATGCGACAATGGAATTGTAATGACAGAACATGTGCAATGTAAACCAGTGACCAAGCCTGTATGTGAAAATAAGCTCCAACCAGTCAGGGTTTATGATGAAGGAGGCTGTTGTTTTCACTATGAATGCCCTTGTAAGTTAAAATGAAAGCTTTTTTCAAATGCCACATTCAAGCAATGTCCTAAAACTGCTATATTACAAAAAAACTACAATATATACAGTTGTTCTGTGATGTGACAACTTATGTAGTCTTCATCTGATATTTGCAGGTACTTGTTATGGCTGGGGAGATCCTCATTATTTGACATTTGATGGCCAGTATTACAGCATGCAGAAAAACTGCACATATGTCCTCGTGAAAGAGATCATGCCTAAACACAATTTTAAGATTCTTATCAACAACGAAAACTGTGATGCCTCTGGAACTGTGACCTGTGCTAAATCCTTGATTGTGTATTACAAAAACTATGAAGTTATTCTTACACAGGACAGAATCCCAAAGACCTTGAACAAGGTAAATTATTTACAAACTTTCTCTTTACTTGAATTTTAAATTATATGCTGTGATAATGATGATGATTTGTTTCACCTATCCAATGTTGCGATTGTGTAGGTGTATGTCAACGGCAAGCAGGTAGTCCCAACCTACTTAAATGCTGACTTCATCATAACAAGTACAGCAATTGAGCTGCTCATGAGAATCCCGGCAATTAATGCAGTTGTGATGTTCAAAGGGCTTTTGTTCAGCGTTGACTTGCCGTTTGCCCTTTTCCACAACAACACAGAAGGACAGTGTGGTAAGATAATAATACAATTTCTGTTAGAATAACAAATGAGGTTGCTTGTTATGTTTATAGATGAAAATACACTCACCTAAAGGATTATCAGGAACTATTCTTAATTTCTCATTAATGCAATTATCTAATCAACCCATCACATGGCAGTTGATTCAATGCATTTAGGGGTGTGGTCCTGGTCTAGACAATCTCCTGAACTCCAAACTGAATGTCAGAATGGGAAAGAAAGGTGATTTAAGCAATTTTGAGCGTGGCATGGTTGGTGGTGCCAGACGGACCGGTCTGAGTATTTCACAATCTGCTCAGTAACTGGGATTTTCACGGACAACCATTTCTAGGGTTTACAAAGAATGGTGTGAAAAGGGAAAAACATCCACTATGCGGCAGTCCTGTGGGCGAAAATGCCTTGTTGATGCTATAGGTCAGAGGAGAATGGCCACTGAGTCAAGCTGTGAAGAGCAACTTTGACTGAAATAACCACTCGTTACAACCGAGGTATGCAGCAAAGCATTTGTGAAGCCAACACGCACAACCTGAGGTGGATGGGCTACAACAGCAGAAACACGGGTACCACTCTCTCCACTACAAATAGAAAAAGAGGCTTCAATTTGCAAGAGCTCACCAAAATTGGACAGTTGAAGACTGAAAAATGTTGCCTGGTCTGATGAGTCTCAATTTCTGTTGAGACATTCAGATTGGTAGAGTCAGAATTTGGCATAAACAGAATGAGAACATGGATCCATCAGCCTTGTTACCACTGTGCAGGCTGGTGGTGGTGGTGTAATGGTGTGGGGGATATTTTCTTGGCACACTTTAGCCCCTTAGTGCCAATCGGCATCATTTAAATGCCACGGCCTACCTGAGCATTGTTTTGACCTGTGCATCCTTTATGGCCACCATGTACCCATCCTCTGATGGTTACTTCCAGCAGGATAATGCACCATGTCACAAAGCTCGAATCATTAAGGCCCGAGCGCCAAAGCGTCGAAGGTCCTATTGAAACTGAAGGAATTGTTCTTTCTTACTTTCTTTCTTTTAAACTCACCAAAATTGGCGGTCGCATCAAGTCTGGTAAAAGTTTACGTATTTTAATGGTTTCGGGAATAGGGAGACAAAAATGGCTCACTAGCGCCCCCTAAAATATTAAAAAAAATTCGCCCCTGCAGTACGTTTAACGTAAACTCACGAACTTTGGTACACATATGTAGAATGGCAGGGTGGACATAAAACTCCATTGCAGCCCCACCCTAAACCCAACAGGAAGTCCGCCATTCTGTATTGAATGTTCAAAATTAGTGTGATTTTGGCCATTTCCACATGTCGTACTTTAACAAACTCCTCCTAGAGCTTTCATCCAATCAACTTAAAACTTGGTGTGTGTCATCTTAAGATGTTAACAATGAAAATGTATTAAAAGAAAAACCTTTTGTCATAGGGCAAGGGCTTGGCGGGGCTGCCATTTTGTGCAATTCGCCATCAAAACAGGAAGTGAGTGTAACTTGAGCGTACATGGTCCATTGGTTCGAAAGTTTTCAGGATTCATCAGAGTCCGCCCCTGACGACATATACATGCCGCTAATGTCTCAAAGTCATAGCGCCCCCTAGTGGCAACAGGAAGTAGGCCTAATAGACAAGGTGCTATACTTTAACAAACTCCTCCTAGAGATTTCATCCGATCAGATTTCATTGGTGATGGTTTGGCCTGCCCCCTATGCTTAAGCCACGCCCACTTTAATAACTGGTGACCCATGTAAGGTACAGTCTTGTGTGAGGTATCAACAAACTCAGCAGGGAGTTCCCTTTTTTTGGGGATGACTTTCAGTGTCTGAGTGACGCGCAAATGCAAGGAGCGGCGTCTGCCAGTAACCCCAACGCGGTGCAGGTTAGCGAGGGCTTGCAGCTTTAATTTCAAATTGGTTTCTTGAACATGACAATGAGTTCACTGTACTAAAATGGCCCCCACAGTCACCAGATCTCAACCCAATAGAGCATCTTTGGGATGTGGTGGAACAGGAGCTACGTGCACTGGATGTGCATCCCACAAATCTCCATCAACTGCAAGATGCTATCCTATTGAATCAATTCCACTTAGAATTAAGGCAGTTCTGAAGGCGAAAGGGGGTCAAACACAGTAATAGTATGGTGTTCCTAATAATCCTATAGGTGAGTGTATATAAATAGTGCTAGATTAAATATGGAAGTGCCAATGGATGAACCAAATGTGGTCCAATATGGGTTGTAATATCTGTCATGTTAATATTTAATTTCATAAGGTACCTGTGACAACAACAGTAAAAATGACTGCCGATTACCAAATGGCCAGATTAATCCTACTTGCTCAGAGATGGGAAGTTGGACTGTACCAGATAAGAACAAGCCATATTGTGATAAGCAGCCTCCAATACCAATCCCAACACCAACACGTACACCCATACCCTGTAAACCTGACATTTGTGAAATTCTGATCAGCAAGTAAGAAGTTACAGAATAAACATGAACACAATACATCATTTGATTTTGGCATATCACTATGATTAACATCCTACTTTCTTTTTATTTGTACATTAAGGGTGTTTGAGCAATGCCACAAAGTACTCTCACCACTACCATTTTATGAGGCTTGTAAATTTGATGTTTGCCACGAGGCCAAACCCACCTTCGGTTGTTTCAGTATGGATGTGTACTCCAAGATGTGTGCTGAAGCATCTGTCTGTGTACCCTGGAGGAATGCTACAAACGGACTGTGTGGTAGGAGGGTTTGTTTTACTAGAAAGTTAACATTGTTATTTTGAGATGTCCAGATTACCTTTTTTACCATTTTGATATTTAAATGATCCAATTTCTTTTGTTGTAGAATATACATGTCCAAAAAACAAGGTCTACCAGCCTTGTGGACCAACTGTTGTACAAACTTGCAATGCAAGGTAATTGCTCAGTTCTATAATCACTATTATGAATCATCTAATGTCAGCAGCCAGTATTTTTTTCTTTTTTAAGATGTTTTTTGGGGCATTTTAGCCCTTTATTTGACAGGACAGCTTAAGACAGGAAATACCAAGGTCAATGTAATTGATCCTAAGGGGGAATCAATGTCTGTACCAAATGGCACTGCAATAGACCCAATAGTTTTGAGACATTTCACTTAAAACCACAAATGGCAACAACTTGGAAGCGCTAGAGGGAATGTCAGCGGATCACCAAATTTATTAAGATTCATCCTCTCTGGACCATGAAAGTCTGATCAAAATGTGATGGCAATCAATCAAGTAGAGGTTAAAATACTCCAGTCTGAACCAAAGTGGTGGACCAACAAACCAACACTGTTATCTCTTGAGTCATACCGCTAGCCAATACTAGGTGTTTGCACTGCATTATACTGATCATTTATAATTTTAAAGATGAAATAATTATGTCTGTTTTTCACCATAAATTGTCTTTATATTTAGATACAATGAAGAGTATGCACGAAAATGCCAGGGAATTAATGGAAACCAGAATCAAGCTTGTACTGGCTTTATGGAGGGATGTTTCTGCCCAGAGGGGCTGACGCTGTTCAGTTCAAATTCTGACCTTTGTGTCTCTGTCTGTAAGAGCACTTTCAATTTTGAAGAAAAATCTAATTCTTTGTGAATTAATTAATGTTGAGGTAATCTGATTGTTTTTATTGTTTTAGGTTGCACTGGGCCTGATGGCCAACCTAAACAGGTGAGTAGCTACAAAACATGACTAATTATAGTTGTTCAAACAGTGTTCATTGCTGTTACAACATTAACTATTTTCCATCTCTTAAACAGCTCGGTGAGACTTGGCAGAGTGGCTGTAATCAGTGTACTTGTGATAAGAACGCCCTGAGTGTACGGTGTGAGCCTCTCATATGTCCCACTCAAGAACCAATAACCTGTAAAGAGAAAGGAGAGGTGTTGGTGGCCCAAACAGTGGACTGCTGTGAGAGACTGACCTGTGGTGAGTGATTCAAAGTACCACACTTACACATTTGCTCACATGACGTTTTTTACTAGATATTTAAATAAAGAAGATGTACACTTTTGGGACTTCAATGATTTTACACACAGATGTCAGTTTTCTCTCCACAGGGAGTATTACCTAGCTTGTAAAAAATAGTTTATGATATATTCTTTCCTCTTCTGCATTTGAGCTGTCTAAAACCAGAGAAAATACACCTAGTTGCCAGTTTATTAGGTTCCCTTTGCTAAAACTGTTGCAGTCTACAGCAGTCCTGCAAAAAATCCTGAATACATGCATTAAGTTAAATGTGTTTTGTTTTTGTTGCAATTGTTCTAGAGAAGTGTTGTTTCAACTTTATGATCATTTGGGAAGATGAAGTTCGTGGTGCTGTTGAACTGTATTGCATTTTACTGACAGGTGTTTCTATGTCTGCTGCTTTCCATAATGAGTCATTGAATCAATCAGTGGAAATTGTGTTCATTCAATTAAGAGAGCCATTAACTGGGATTTGAATTAGAAATCAACACGTCAAATAACACTTGCTGCCCATTTTACCGCTGCGATAAGCTTTCCATATAGGTTTCGGATCTATTTTCAAAGCGTTAGTGTGTGAAAGACTTTAAATTAAACCAAACTAATCCTGTATTTTGATTGTCTTTGTTAATATTTTTTGATCTAGTACCCAAAGGTGTCTGTGTCTTCAATGATACTGAGTACCAGGTAAGGAAAGATATATTTTTCATATGTGCTCTATTAGGAATATGTTTGTTTGTGTGTTAAGATAACTCTGAAATCTTCAAATTATGTATACTATAAAAAATCTTAAGAATAGTATTTAAATTAAACATAGCTCCCCATTCTTCTGTATTTTCACCCTGTCATCAGACCAAAGTGACTTTTGTTTTGTTGTCCTCTATATAAAATATGTCTTAGACTTTACATTGTATTGTTTATAGCCTGGTATGGATTTCTTCAAAAACCCATGTGAAGCATGCCGCTGTACTGGAAGTCAGGATCCTAACAGCAAGTTGAACACTATTACGTGTCATGTGGAGCAGTGTCCCCCCCCACTGTGTTCAGAGGTATGTTTGCATGGAACTTTTTGCATTGTTGTTTTTAACAATTTAAAGCCAGCAAAGGTTTATAATATACAAACATGTTTAACATGACAGCACATGCTAAATTTAATATAATAATACACTGCTGAAAAGTTGGATGCATAAACTTTGTTATTTATGTGCACATGATGGTAGATTTGAAGTTGTCAGTGTTTGGAATGCGGTCTTAAATTAACTATTTTTTGTCGCATGTAGTATCTATTTAGTATCTACTCATGCAAAGTTGGTTTTGGTTTTTTATTTGTCTGTGAGATTTCTGCTGCTATCTGAAAAAATTAAAGTGAAGGTAATTTGTGTTTGCGGTGTTTCTACTAAAGAAATTGTTGACGGTCTATACTTTATCCAGAGTAACAGGGACATACATTGTCTCTAAAAGTTGCTGATGCTGTTGAATCTTAGTGTTCAGAGCACCACAAACTACACTGCATTTAGATTTTAATGGCAGCAGGAATCTCAGAGATGGATATCTTAAACCATTGCACATATGAACAGCTAGATATCTCTTTGTGGTAAGTACCAAAAATGTCTCTTTTTTTAATTTGGATGAAATTATCCTCAAGGGGGGTAAACATTCTGTAAGTACTACTAATGTTGAGTTTAGCTTTTTTTCAAATAGGGCTATGTGTATGAAAACACACCTGGACAATGTTGTGGATCATGTAAAAAAACAAGCTGTGTTATGGAGGTACCAGGTTTCACTTCTCCGATAATTATTAAGGTAAGTAGAGTATAATGGAAACACCTTGAGAATCAAAGTCTGTTACCTAAAATTGTGTTATCAGTCAGAATTGTTTATGTTGACTAATTGACCAATTCTACACCTCTGCAGCCTTCTGAGTCGTGGTCACCACCAAATGACAACTGTACCAAGTATGATTGCCAAAAGGTGAAGAATGAGTTCATAACATATCAAACAAAAACAACATGTCCTGCATTTGATCCAAAGAACTGCGTTCCCGTGAGTATAATCCAATCTTGAAATAAGTATAATTTCTTATTTCTGGGAGCTGTAATCTTTGTTGAAGATTAAAAAGACACTGTAAGCTAAATCTAAAGAAATGCATCTGTAAATCGGCTGAAACTAAATACTATGAGGTAATATACATGGTTAATATGAGAGAGGTAAATACACCAAATGTGCTGAAATACACAAAAACTCTGTAGTGAAGAGGTGTTTGCTTCATATTGTCTTGTGCAAAAAAACAGTAACACTAGTGACTCATGTGTGACTTTACATCTGTCGTCAATCTGCATATTTTATGATTTGTATTGTCTGTATTACAGGGAACTGAACAAAGTGACATCAATGGTTGTTGCAAAACTTGTAAGTATGAGTTTGTAAAATAAATTCAAATTACACAATTTTACTCCCATCCTTTGTTACTCATACCTGGCTTGCGCTAAGAGTGGTAAAAAAAAATTATAAGGATGTAATTTATGAATATTTTCATCATTGATTATCATGTCGATGTCCTCTGGATTCATTTATGGCCAAACATCTGGGGTCAATTAAAACTTTTATTGCCATTTTTGTATAAAAACAGAGGCTAAAACTCCTCCTATTAGATGATTTATTTTATTGTGCAACTGAAATGGTAATGTCTGTTTTTGCAGCACGATGAAAAAGATATTTACGTGTCATTTACAGGTACTCCTCTTAAGAGCTGTCAAATAACCAGGAACACCACCTATCTGCAGACAAAGAACTGCAAGTCAGTTGTTCCAGTGGAAATCACAGCCTGTGCAGGATCCTGTGGAGCGTCCTCATCAATGTAAGATTCATAACAAAGCACCTGAGGATATACAATGTAAACTACTTACTCAATCATGTCAAAACCACTTGTTTTCATGTGAAGTTTTAAGATAAATGTTTGTTTGCTGACACTGATCCTGTCGGAAACTGTCTCTGTTTACAGATACTCTGCAGAAAGCAACCGTTTGATGCATTCGTGCTCGTGCTGTCAAGAAATGACCACCAGTACAATGAAAGTGAAGATGACCTGCACTGATGGCAGCACGATGGAGCACTCCTACATTTCAGTTGACAAGTGTGGTTGCCAAGTCGCTGAATGTAAAGACACATAAAAACTAAAAAACTAACTTAATTAAAGGAAAACTAAAATACTTTATTAAACTTTAGCAACTCCTCTCCAAAAACTATTAGAGTCAAGACTCGATATGTGAAGACACACACACACTCCTTAGGATTCAGCTTCCCAAATAAGGGTGAATAAGTTAAACCTTTTAAACAGCAGAGATGTTGTGTCCTGATATCTCTTTTAGCTTTTGAAGAGGTTGATCTTTTTGCAAACTAAACAATGTGGTGTTTTCATTCTTACAGGGTCTTTTTCTTACTGTTAATGTAAATGACTTAAGCGATAAACGACACATGAATGGAGTTAGATAGTGCAGTCCAAGTTCATGTAGATGTCATTGTCTTTTGAAGAATGGGATTATTTTTGTGGTAAAAGATTTAAAACATGGATGAATTTTAAATGGTTTTAGGACCATCAACATAAATGATCTTACAACCCATTGAATACATAATGAAAAGAGTGTAAAGAATATCCAAACTATCTTTGTCCATCTTCTAATGTGTTAAATCTGTCAGTCATTAAAACTCTCATGTTTGCTGAAGATCACGTGTTCTTGTTTTTTTTTTTATTCCTAACTATTTTTTATGTGGATTTGTCTTGTGTTTGCATAATGCATTGTTAGCAAGGATCATGTCTTCATTTCAATAGAAAACATGTATTTTGCCCATGGCACCATAATTTATAAGTTTATATGTATACAACTTTTGATTATTTGACATGTTGGTCACCTGTAAACACATACAATAGCCTACATTGGGTCAAAATCCACTTCCAATAATGGATAAACTAACTAATTTATTTGTGTTTATTAACTGATATCTCTTGCCTACCTTTTCTACAATAAGCAAATATTGTATTTATGTAATGTGCACATTTCTATAGTCAGATCCATAGGTACACAATCAAAACCTGCGAACATTAGTTGCTACTAATTGCACATTGTTTTTTCTTGATTGAATTAACAAGCAGCTGAGTTACTTCTAAAGCAGTTGGCCTCAGATTAATTTGAATAAGCTTTGTTTACAGTGTGTGCACTCATATTAACTAAAATAACGATACATTACAACTAGATATCAAAACCGGGCCCCTCCAAAGGACTTCGCAGGATAAATTCAGTACACATGGTTTACTTGTGATGTATAATAAACAAAGTAAAGGGAGAAAAATAATTTGTCAACTGTCTCTGTAATATGACATGCATTCAAAATAAATAGAGGAGCCTGGAATCAGTTGCAATAAGTTTAAAAAAAAAACACATTTTCCAAACTTTCTTTTCTGCCCTCACCTACCTCGTTGGAAGCAGATCTGGTTTGTATTTATGAACACAAATTAAGTACATACATTGAATTTATATTCCATTTTAAATACAATAGAGATTCATGTCTATGTTTGCACTAAATTAATCAAATTATTTTGTGCCAAATTTTATAAAGGGTGCTATTTCAAATAGGTTTATTATCATCCTTAATAACAATAACATTAGTGGTTGTATATTTGTTATGATTGAACCAGACACAATTTAGTTATAGAGAATCTTTGGTTAAATATTGTTATCATTATTATTATTATTATTATTATTATTATTATTA
>NC_045740.1:6442607-6468632 GCF_008692095.1 Etheostoma spectabile
TATTATTATTATTATTATTATTATTATTATCATTATCATTACTATTATTTTTATTATTGTTATTACTATTATTATTATTATTGTTGTTATTATTATTATTATTATTATTGTTATTATTATTATTAAATATCATTGTAATATTATCTGGATCTTTCTGTAAAGAGCACTTCGGGCCCTGACTGGAACTGGTTCTTCATTGCGTTATCCAGCCGGAACATTTTTAGTGTAGCACACCGCTACATGTCATGTCGGCGCTGAAGTCAGGACGCTCACTGTTTGAGTAGTCAAAATTCTGTTTAAAATAACTTATTCAGTTATCTCTTATGTTCAAGAATACATTGATTTGAGATTATGTATTAAGGGAAACGAGGTAACCGTCACAGTATCGATTTATGAGGTAACGTTAAAGTAAGTTTATTGACGACTTCTCCGTCAGGCTTTTTCTTCTTCTTGATTGTTAACGTTAGCTAACGTAAAACAGGTTAGCTAAGTTAATATAATAAAACCGTCAACACAACAGTTACTTGCTGTGTTTAGATCACATACATAATAGAGGATAACGCTTTGTAGGGAGAGTGGCATTTATTGAGGACGTTGTAGTGAAATCAACATAGTTCTTGCTTGCATATCATACAAAGTGCCTAATATCTTCTGGTAACGTCACTTGCTTTATTCTTGCTACCATTAATGTTGCTAATGTTAATTCTGTAGTCAACATGTTCAAAGTGAACACGGTTCTTTCTAATTCCCAGTTTATCCGTATATCTGTAAGATTATTCACACTGATTAGATCAATACTGCTATGCAGGACGTAGTTATTAATGATAATCATTTTCTTTTTCAGTTTGAGCCATGTCATCACTATCAGAGGAGGTGCTGCTGGTGGTGAAAAAGGTTCGCCAGAGGAAGCAGGATGGCACACTTTATCTGATGGCTGAACGTATAGCCTGGGGTCCAGAGGGCAAAGACCGCTTCACAGTCAGCCACTTATATGCAGATATTCGCTGTGAGTACTCAATACCGTCCAATAACAAGTAGTACTAAAATTATTTTGTGTTGGTGATGTGATCAAGCTGCACTTTATTTGTAATCTTCACAGGTCAGAAGATCAGCCCAGATGGTAAAGCCAAAATTCAACTCCAGCTGGTGCTTCACACTGGCGAGAGTACCACGTTCCACTTTTCCAATGAGAGCAGTGCACTCAAAGACAGAGATGCTGCCAAGGAGCTACTGCAGCAGCTGCTGCCCAAGTTCAAGAAGAAAGCTAACAAGGAACTGGAGGAGAAAAACAGGTTTGATTGTGCTTAAGGATAAGTCTGGTAATATTTAGTTTTTCTTACTGTTATCAAATTGCATTAAAAGACCAAAACTTGCAATGAATTCCTGAACTCCTTCTAACAAGTATTGTCTGTGTAACCCAAGAGCTCCATTATGTAAAAAAAACTATTAAAAACACACCAATGAGCCTCATGTTCCTGCGCTGTACAGTCCCTGACAAAAGTATTGTCGCTTGTGTACAAATTGACTGCAAGACTGCTTTCCTAGCTATTCCTGATGACTTCATCAATACATTGTATGAATCTTGCCAAACCGCATGGATGCAGTCCTTCAAGCTCATGGAAGTCATACAAGATATTAAATTTGAATCCACAGCACCACTATTTAATTTGCTGACATATTTTAGTATTTGTAGTAAATTTGTTCAATTATGTATAGGCGACAAAACTTTTGTCTTGCCAGAATTGACCTTCTGTCTTGTTTAAATAATAAATATTTTTTTTAGTGAACTAATTTATTCAGTGCATTGAACATCATTGGGCGGGTTTTAGCTTTTCATATGAGCTATTTCTTACACCAATTGATTAATTAAAAGTCAGCAGGTGTTTCTACAAAATAGATAAGCGACAAGACTTTTGTCAGGGACTTTATTTTGAGTCAATCCCACCTACACAGTTGTGTATATGCATAACTTAATAGAGCACCAAATCCATTCACACCCAAAACTCACTTTACTACTTATTGCTTCATCTCAAAATTACTTAAGAGAAATTTGGGTAATTTATTTATTAATAATTTTTGTGTAATATTGTTCTTATAATTTCTCTTGTAGGATGCTTCAAGAAGATCCAGTGCTTTTTCAGTTGTATAAGGATCTTGTGGTGAGCCAGGTGATCAGTGCAGATGAATTCTGGGCCAACCGGTTAGGAGACATAAATAACGCAGACCCCACTATATCCAACAATAAACAAGAAGTTGGTATATCTGGAGCCTTTCTGGTGAGCACATCAAGTCTGGCAAATTAGACCTGACATTTTGAAAACAATCTTAAATTTTAAAATTGATTCAAGCATGGGCAATTTCATCATTAACAACATAGTTTCAAATATAATTTGTGTGCATTACAGGCAGACATTAGACCTCAGACAGATGGCTGCAATGGCTTGCGATATAATCTGACAGCTGACATTATTGAATCCATCTTCAGAACATACCCTGCAGGTAATCATTACATCTCATTCTTGAAGTTAGACAGTTTAATGCATTCCTGTTCACCTCAGTGACTGATATTAAATCTGCAGCAAGAGTTCCTAGACACTGCAACTAGATTGTACTAAATATATTAATATTGACTTTCATTGTGCTTGCAGTGAAGGAGAAGTATAGTGAAAATGTGCCTCATAACCTGACGGAGAAGGACTTCTGGACCCGCTTTTTCCAGTCCCATTATTTTCACAGAGACCGCATCAACACAGGAACACAGGATATCTTCTCAGAGTGTGCCAAGCAGGATGAAAAGGGTAGGACTTTAAAACTTTTTCAGGTCCAAATCTAACATACAGTATAAATGCAAGGATTGTCTACAGATGTCATTTCATGTTTTATTTTGACATTTAATTAATTACTACAAACAAAGCCACAAATCTGTTTTTCATGTTTTTAAAACTGTGTAATGCAGGGTTAAAGTCTATGGTGGTTCAAGGAGTGAAGAATCCTTTGGTCGACCTCCTGTCATTAGAGGATAAAACATTAGACGAGGTAAGATTGGTTGATTAGCCAATCACTACCACGTCCTTCTACAAAGATATATCATTTTTCCTGTATAGCTTTCTTATTCCTCTTCCTCCTTCAACCTCAAGACTTGTTGTTTTCTGTGTCACAGGGTTATGGATTTTGCAAAACATTTCCATCAACTTCCAATTCAAACAGGACAGTGAAAGAGAGCAGCAACTCTGCCATTATAAAGCGGTTCAACCATCACAGTGCCATGGTGCTGGCAGCAGGCTCACGCAAAGGGTAAAGAAATTACTTTTGAAAAAAATATCACTTGCTTAGTCTTTTCAATTTTTATCTAACTGTAGCATGTTTTCAAAGGGAAACTCCAGCTGACCACACTAGTGAAACGAGCAGTACAGATGGAAACTCAAGGGATTCTGACTTCTTCCAGCCTCCTGTAAAGAAGGTATGATGGCTTTGCAGCCTTAACAGAGTTTTTCCAAAATAGACTGTATTTCTCTGTAACACTTTTTCTGTTGCCAAACTTCCTTAGGTTAAATTACAAGAAGTCATAGAATATGAAGATCTGCAAAGGGAAAACAGACCAAAAACAGTCGCATTAAACCTCAAGAAGTCTGACAGGTACATTTTCCACATTTTATTTTTTTTTTCTTTACACGCTAACTGTTAATTGTTAACGCCGAATGGATGTGATTATTGAAAATATTTTTGTAGATTATGTTAATCTAGCACATCTGTTGTTTGCCAAACTGTCACAAAACTTAGTATTAAGTATGCAGTGTATAATATATGAAACAAAAGGATATAGACTATAAAATCTGTAAACACCAAATATTTTGTGTTTTTACTTATAATCAACTTTTGTTATCAATTGTCTTTCCATCAGCTGGACAGAAAAAATAAATTGAGTAATTGTGCTATCAGCTCTAGCCAAGCCTCTATCAATTTTCCATTTCAGTAGCCAGAAATCAACAGTGCCGAAATTGGGAATAGGCTCATCACTTCCTCTGGACACTGGACAGAGTCCTCACTTTAAACTGTTCCTAAATAGATTTGGTATTTTAATTCACAGATCATATTTATAGCTTTCACTGTGTTAAAGTTCCTGCCAGTGGCCATAACACCAGAATGTCACGTCAGCATATAAAGTGAATGTACTCAAATTGAGGTAGAAGGAATAGGGTGTTCTTCTATTTTGCTCCACTTTATGCTTTCAAACAGGCATTGTATTCTAGGTTGAATTTATGGTGACGCGTTCTAAAGTATTTTTTTTCACTCCCTTTCTGTATAAGGTATGCCCATGGTCCTGTTCCACTTCAGTCCCAACACTATACGACAAGTCAGGATATCATCAACTCTGTCAACTACATCCGGCATGAGATGCAAAATTACAAACCCAACCTCACTCAGGTTAGATCCTACACACTGTTTTACAGTACATGTTGTAACAGTTCCCTCACTCACCCGGCAAGGGAAAAGTACCACATATAAAAAATAAGGTAACGGGCGGATCTCTGATATCTACAAAGACGAGTAGGCTATAGTCTAGTCCTGCCTACTTTATTTAAACAGCACCTGAATAACATGCCAAACAGAGCCCTCTAAACGCAACCGCTTCCTTCCATGATCTCTCGAGAGTTCCCTCTTGCTTCCAATCAATCAGCTGATAACCCCCCTCTACGTCACAACCCAGTGTCCTCTTATACATGACTCAATTAGTAAAGCATTTAAAAAAAAAAAAAAGAAGAAGAAAAGAAGGAAATAATACACCAAATTCAGACCATGCACAATCCGTGACACTACACCAGGCCTCTCATACGATTTTATCTACATGAGCAAGAAAACAATACACTCATGCATGTTCCCCATACATAAAATCGCCGCTAATGAAGATGGATATGGGCGACCATTACAATGTTCCAGGATACTATGAATCCTGATAACATTCTCTTGGCCTTTGCAATTAAAATAGCCCCACATCATCACATACCCTTCACCATACATAGAGATTGGCATGGTTTTATTTTTGGTTTTATTATATAGTTGGCCTAATAGCTGGTTTGATTTGCATTGAGAGATGATCTTGTGGACAGTACCCCATGTCTATCTCTAGGTATGGTGAAGTGTATGTGATGATGTGGGGGTATTTTAATTCCAAAGACATCAGGATGCATAGTATCCTGGAGCCATAAAATAACTGGCCTTTAAATATAAAAATCTGCCTGCCTCTATGGGAATTTAACATAGGGGTTTGTATACTTATGCCCCCTGTATTTAAAAGAAGAACATTTATTATTTACGGTACATTATTCATTCACAAAGGATATTGGTGTCCTTAAAGTTGGATTTTTCCTAAATATTTTTATCTACATTTTCACCTGAATGAAATTAGGCTGGCTGCACAGAATAAATGTTCGGCTCTGTCGGACGCGGGCCTATCCGGACTGTAATTCATTCACAGCTCAGAAGTCCAATAACAACACATTCTCAGGTTAAGATCAGGAAGCCCGTAACTCTAGTCAAACACATGCAGGTTTCCTTCTTCTTGGTACCTCCACCAGCACTATTTATTTGGCTATAGCAAACTATAGTAAAAACCTTTCAAAGCTAAGAATGTGATTCTAAGATCATGAACACTTTATTATGTTTGAATATTATTGTGTTTTAAGAAATGTAAATAGTTCAAACTATGAATGAGGCCTTCAAAGTGTTTAACACAGTAATACCTTGTGCAGGTGTTGTCCAGCACAACAGCCAGTTCTGCCATTGCAGCACTTTCTCCAGGTGGCGTCCTCATGCAGGCGGCAACACAGCAAGCCATAAATCGTAAGTGTGTTGTACAATTTCTAAATAACATATTATTACTTAATTTGAAAGTTGGTGATCACTGACTAGTGGATGTCTGTAGCACATCTGTGGTGTGTCAGGTTGCTTTCACTTTCATTTCCAACGAATCACATAGTTTGTCCTGCCCAGGATGTTAGCATCCCTGGTCGTGTGCAATTCACAGCAAAGCTGAGTTGAATAACTACAGTTAACCCATTCAAACACACAGTCAACCACGGTATAACCCCGGTTGAGCCCTGGGTGTGAAAGGGGTATTGGACTGCTGTCTATTTTGTGTATTCTTTTAATCTTTGTTTGTTGTTGTTTTTTCAGAAATGGTACCTAGTGAGGTTCAAGGAGAGTTGAAGCATCTTTATTCAGCTGCTGGAGAGTTGTTGAGACACTTCTGGTCCTGTTTTCCTGTAAACACACCATTTTTAGAGGAAAAGGTAACTAATAATAACTTTATTGAAAGAGGTCAAATTATTATTGCAACCGTAAGCCATTCCCTTTTTCCTTGTATTGACACCCACACCAAAAAAAAAATCAGTTGCCACTTTTAATACTCGTCTCATCGTAGATACAAATCAATATTCATGCAAAAAAAAAGAAAATCTTCCGATTTGTTCTCATCATACTTTTTCATATAGGTAATGAAAATGAAGTCAAACCTCGAGAGATTTCAGGTGACCAAGCTTTGTCCTTTTCAGGAGAAGATTCAGCGTCAGTACTTAAGTACAAACGTGAGTCTCTAAGCTATCAATGATGACACAATGTCTTATACCAGGTGGCACTTGTGTTAAATGTCATATTCCCACAGCTCACAGGGCATTTGGAGGAAATGTTGCAGACAGCCTATCGCAAGTTCCACATCTGGCAAACCCGCCGCATGTTGAGGAAAACCTGAGGTCTGTTGGTTTGTCAAAGAGAGGACAAGGAAGACATTACAGTATATGGACGAGTGAATTGAGAAAGTTCTTCAAACTGCTGTGAAGATAACACAGATCACAGCCTGATGGGACAAGATTCACAGAGGCTTAATGAGGATATAAATGGAAGCTGCTACATCCCCAACTGTTCAACCGAGACTAACTGCGTCTTAGTCACAAATAACTGTAATTTGTTTGTTTCTCTTTTGTTTGTTTTCTCAATGGTTGAGAGATTGGTGCCTGTAATGGTTAAATGGTGTAATATGACCAAATTTCAAATGGAAAATTAGAAAGGCACTCAGGACAGGCTGATGTGTGTGTAATGCAAGCAGAGGGCAGCCAATACGTGTTTTGTCCGTGCACAGAGCAGAGAAATAGAGCTACAAGGAGCCCCTCTGAGCACTAGTCTATTTGGGGAACAAAGTTTCACAAAAGGTGAAGTGAATATAGCAATACTGAAAAGTAAGTGTGTGTGTGTGTCTGTGTGTGTGTCTGTGTGTGTCTGTCTGTCTACTTTGTCGGCACCTTCTGTCTGCACTGAAGATAATGTCACTGAATTAAAGTGAGCTTTTGTTCATACCTCTGTCTATTGTAGGTGCGGTATTCCATTAATTTAGTTTTTTAATAACTTTTTTTTTTTTACTGTAGTACTTCATGAAGTACAATAGAGATGTATATTTGTGTTGCCTGTCAAAAGCTTTGGAGAATGTGGAGACGGTTTCGTTGTGACAAACTAAACATTCAGCCAGGAAGTGTGCTCACATCAGCTGAGCGGAGCAGTGACAGGTCGGCTGTCTGGAGAAGTGGCGTGAGCCTGACCGCTGACTTTCTAAAGTCAAATGAACAAAACCACGGTGTAACACTGCGGTTTGGTGTGGATTTGTAGGCAGTATCTGGAGTGTCACTTTGACCATTTGGTGAGTTTTTACTATAGACCAAGTGAATGGCAGGGCATTACTGTCTTAGCTAACGTTAGCTAGCATGTTTGCTAACTTGTGGCAAATATATATAGTGACACAAGGTAAGTGGCGCACTGAACCTGTCCAGATGTATCTTAATTTTAATAAACCGTCATATATATGTAGCATAGCCATGCCGTGCACATGTATATTTATTTTAGACTTTTGGATCTCCATCAGTTTTAATAGAAACGTTGACATCAGTGTCAGCAGACGGGTCTCGTGATGCAGGCTGCGCGAACCCGTCGAATGAATCGCCCCTTTAACGTTAGCTAGTTTGCTGCACAGCAACTTAATCAGTGTTACTAACGCTAGTTACTGCGTGTTTACAGTGTTATCGGTGTTTTAACAATCACAACGTTGACCGACAAGAGTCGGCCAGTTATATAGCTAGCTAATTGACGGAATTGCAATAACTGACAGCCTAACGACAGGAAAGCTTGAAATTTAAGTTTGTTGATGGTAATTAACCGTAACGGTTAGCTAATTAGCAAAAATGTCGGTGTTAAAATGACACCAGTGTCCTCTTTAGCTAGCGTATAGGGACGTTACTCATGTAGGATGTATATTAGACTTAGCAAGCTACCGGTACGTCCCTTGGGTATTTCCATGGCAAAACAATTACTTCTTGTCAGATGGGACCCCTGGGACACAACGTAATAAAAACGTAATAAAACGTTAAAGTTGGGTTCTAATTTGTGTCAGCTATCTGGGTCCTTGATCAAGTTTGAGAACCGCTGGTTTAAACTTCCCAACCTTAAAATTAACTCCTTTCATCGGCTAATAATTCTATTTCTATAGCTATGCATCACTTTTAATGCAATATTTAAATTGTGTAACGTCAACACACACAAAGGTAATTTGTCTGTATTGATTACTATGAAAACTTGAAGTAAGTATGCTATTAACTTTTTCAATGCTGGACTTCACTTCTTACAACTTATTTTACAGTGTATTATTTCTACTTTACTTTAAGATTCTCAGGTTCAACATGTTAGTTGTAATGTGATTAAGGGCAGTTTTGTTTGTCAGAGTGCAAAAGTCAGACACAATCATTTACAAAGACAGAGCCTTATGAATGTTTCTGAAATCAGCTAGGGTCAGATCTGTGCACATCCTCATCCCCAAATACATTCCTGTTGCAGTAGAGTGTTAACAAATACAGAGATAGAGGTCAGAGTTGACTGTTACTTCTCACCTTCTTTTGAGACACGTGTGTCTACTTTAATGCTTAGGAGCAATTATGTTTTTTGTAATTTTGTTTGAAAGCATTTTTGTAGCATGCAAACTGATGTTTTTGCTAATAGTATCAGATTATTCTAATGATCTTCAGCTTTAGTTTTGCTTCTGCTTCCTCATAAGTTCACTTAAAACCACAACAGAGCACAGAGAAAAATTTAATTGCGTTGTGCTGCAGTTTTAGCTGAAATGGTGACCTCTGGTCCTGTCAAAATGGTCTTTCTGTCTAATTTAACTGACAGCTCCAGGACAAGAGACAACACTTATGCTAAACTAGAGATGATAAATTACACCAGGATGGAGACAGTATTAAGTGGAGTCATCACTGGTCAATTTGAGAGGGTAGGTACACTACTAAAAGTCATATGATGCCTGCCATGTGGCTGAGGACCGTGGTATGCGAGAAAGCAGAGTAGTAACTCCTGAAGTCCCTCACATTTTTTTTCATTCTTTGCTTACTGTCTCATTCTCTCTCAGTTGTAGAGGATCACCAGTGAAGATGCCTCTGATACCAGTTGTGCCAGAGAACCACAGTCATGTTCTGGCAGAGTTTGACTGCCTTGATCCACTTCTGTCTGCTCTCCGTTTAGACTCCGGCAGGCTCAAGGTAGGTTTCACCATCACAAATCTGAGTTAGTCTTATAATGAAACCACACGTAGATGGTTATAGTAGCTTATTATTTAATGTATTTAACGTACTACAGGGTGAAATATTACGACTTACTACAAGAAGTTATTGTCCTGTATCTCATGTACTTTGTGCCTTGCCAAACATTGATCAAAACAGCTGCTACAATAGACTTTAAAGGGCAAAAAATATCCAGCCGATTAAAACATCAGTTTGTCTAACTCTTAGGAGAGGTGGCTACACTATGAACGCAAGTTACAGCATGATATCAACAAAACTTTGTATGTACATGAACAGATGAGTAAAGTCTTATTACTCTGTGTTACAGTGTACCTGTCTGGCAGTGTCAAGGAAGTGGCTCGCATTAGGAACGTCAGCAGGAGGGTTGCACCTGATCCAGAAAGAGGGCTGGAAACAAAGACTCATCCTTACTCACAAGGTAAGCTGTGACTGAGGGCCTATTGTCCTATTGTTAAATGATACAGCTACATATAATAAGCAATACATTGTTTGTAAGTGTCGATTTCTCCTCTTTTTTTTTTTTTTTTTACTTCTAACCCATCATCCACTCTTGTTCAGGAGGGATCTATTACTCAGGTGGCGTGTTGCCCTCATGATGAAGACTTTATTGCTGTTGCAACAAGGTTAGAGTCTCCATGAAGTCAAGAAATCACCTACATATCGCTGTGTTTATTTGTGTTGCCTGTGTTGTTCACATCGTTTGTTCCTACTCCAGTCAGGGTCTTGTGGTGGTGTGGGAGCTGCAGCTGGAGCGACGGGGGCGTCCAGAGAGAGTCAGTGCGTCCTGGGAGCACAGAGGTCAGGCCATCACTGCACTCTGCTGGGACACCAGCGCCCTGAGAGTTTTTGTCGGGGACACAGGAGGCAAGGTGTCCTTTCTACGTGCAGGATCCTCCAAGCTGGGCAAGGTAGTGACTGCTGATTCACAGTGGAAATGTTTTGTCTTCTCAATAATAATGTTTATTTATTAATGGCTTTTGAAAAGGTTAAGGCACTTTCTAGTTAGTGCACTATTGAAAAAAACTCTTAAGAAATATATTACATATATATACATATTTTATACTAGATATTGTTTTCTTTGTGTCTAGGGGTCAGCATTCGTTATCTTCCCTGTTCAGACCGTCACCACTGTGGACTCCAGAGTGGTTCAGCTCGGGTACCAAGATGGCCGCTTGCTGGTGTCTTCGTTGAGCCGCTGCTACCTCTGTGACACAGAGAGGTGAGTACCAACATGGCTACTTCTCTTTAGGGGGAGATACCCTCAGAGGGCCCTTGTTAATGCCTTCATATTGGTAAATATTGTCTCTACTAAAGTGTCCTTTTTTTTTATCCAAATGGTAGACATACAGTACTAACTTTGAAGAAAATGTTAATTAAATTGGGCTTTGTCAAAAATGTTCTTAATGTTAATCATCATGCTTACTCCTGAAAATAATTTCTGAAAGACTTTCGGCAGTGGTGTATTTTTCTGTCTTTACCTGCCTTCAGGGAGAAGTTCTGGCGTGTTGGAAATAAGGAGCGGGATGGGGAGTATGGAGCGTGTTTTTTCCCTCAGAACAGGGGGTTATTAGTTGGTCAGCCGCCACTGCTGTACTCTGCCCGGCCGGGGTCTCGAATATGGGAGGCCAGTTTTAACGGCGAGGTTCTAAGCACCCATCAGTTCAAACAGCCACTGGCCTGTCCTTCTCTACCTCTCATCACTTACAAGTACTTACTGTTCCTACTTTTAAATAGTCTGCTTTTAAAAGGTCAACCTCCTAATCTGTCTTTTGTTTTTTAATATGTTATTTGTTCCCCTGTTACCTGCAGAGATGAGCCACATTACAACCCAGAGCAAAAGAGCCCCCAGTCAATCGCCTTCCCTAAACTGCTTTATTTTGGGTAATGTTAGATACAATTTATACTGTACATTTGATTATCTGAGTTGTTAGGCTTGTCAATATTTTTTATGATATGCATATTATTCAATTAGAGAAAAATATGTTGATTACAGACAACATCAAACAAAACATCCCATTATTATTAAATAATAACTGCAGATGAGTCTGTCTCTTCAATAACGGTACACTTTATTTTTTGTGTAGAGACCAAAACTTGCTAACCTGGACTGATTCCGCTATTTATGTCTTCACACCTCAGAACGGACAAGTGCTTCTGTGGACTGAAGTCAAAGGTGTGTTTGTGCTGCTTCCTCCCAAAATACTAGTAGCGGTCCTTTGGAGTAGTTTAGCAGCAAACAGTTTATTCATGAAAACGGCTGTAAACATGTGAACAAAGGACCACTAGTCATTATTATTATTATTATTATTATTAATATTATTATTAACAAGGAAAGGATTATAATATTAAACCATGTTAGCTTTGATCATATAGACCTTTTGTTCCTGTTTGATTTACTGTGAATTGAACCAACCTGTTTTCTTGTTTTGCAGACTTGGTTGATATTGCAGTCTACCGCAATGAGCTCTTCTGTCTCCATGGCAGCGGACGTCTGTCCCACCTCTCCCTGTTATCTGCTGAGCGCTGTGTTGAGCGTCTGCTACGGAGGGAGTCCTGGCCTCTAGCTGCTGTGGTCTGCTGTATGTTCCAGCACACGATCACCACCTGCAGGGTAAGATGGCTGCCACTGCTGTGCTAACTGGTTTTGTTTTTTGTGTACAGTGTAGATTCTTATCTGGGCTAAGATGTTCATACAAGTTTCTGACTTCCTTTATCCCAACAATAAACACACTCTACCTGGAAACCTGAGGTGGTTCACCTTGAATGGCCTGAACATCATAAGAAGCAAAAATGTGCCGGTGCTAGATATGGCTCCTTTTAAGAGTATTATTATTTGTTTATTATTATTTCAACACATGGGTAAAAAGGGATTATCTCAGTAGTAAACATCCTGATCTTCTTAACACAACACATGCATAACCTGACTTTTCAGAGCATAGTAGTTTATATTAAACATACTGACGCACCATATGTCCTCACTGAGTCTGGATTTGTGCAGATGGTGAAAACCAAATGTGAAATGTGCATGCTACTGGTTAAATTTAGATTTAAGTAAATCAAGCATTTTAGAAATCAGGAATCTATATCTAGATCTAGATTTGTGATGATACAGCGTTACTGACCGCCTTGTTCATCATTCCTGTTCAATTCAGGCCAGGAAATCAATTCCCATCGACCGCCTTGAACATCTCAGGTCCCAGCTCAGCTCCAGCACACACCTGGACCTGACTGGCCAGCTGGAGGAAGTCATCACTAAACTAGAACCTCTAGACTCCGCCTCCAGCAGCCGTAGAAGTAGCATCTCCTCACATGTAAGTTAAAGTAACTTTCCGGAAATGGTGATCACCATAACTGTAGATGATATTCATCCCACTTTCATTTTTTTTACTTTTCTGTGTGACCCATTGCTATGGATACCATTTAGTTGATAAGGACAAGTTTCTCTGTGGCATTACATTAAATTGGTTGGTGAGGATAAGCAGGTTGCAACCATAGATATAGAAAAATATTGTTCTATATCTATGGTTGCAACACTGCATGTAGCATAAATCCACATCAGACAAATACATGCTTTGAATACTGCTCATCCAGTACATTTTAAATGATATGAGCCTATAAATTCATATGCACATGCAACAAATATCCAGGAGAGCTTCAACGTCCTGGACTGTGGAATCTATCGTGTGATCAGCCGCAGAGGAAGTCAGTCCGATGAGGAAACAAGCTCCCTCATCAATCAGTCCATGTCAGAGGAGGAGCGGCTCAAAGAGTTCGGTTTTGTGCAGGAGGATGATCAGGTGGATCACGGTAAGAGATTGTCAGCTGCCAAGTGAACAAATGCTGTCACTAAAAATGCCTTGTTATTCAAATTTAGCGTTGTTTGTCAATACTGCCTCCTTAGGGTGACTAATTTAAATTTTATGAATAAACAGGTAGCTTTAAAAGCTTAATATAATAGTTCCTAATATTAACAATTATAAGAAGTAGTAGTAGTAGTAGTAGTAGTAGTAATAATAATATAACAATTATCTAATGGAATCCAGTTGAACAAGGCAGGGGCTTTATTTATACAATATTAATGTATTAAGACATCACACAGGCTTGATTATTAGGATATTTTTGGATATCAAACTGATTTAAATGCTAGAACAACAACCACAGCAAACCACTTACACACACTGTTGTTTCTTTGTTCACTCTTCTGTTTTTGTCTCTTTCTGACTCTCTTCCTTTGTATATAATGTGTGTGTGTGTGTGTGTGTGTGTGTGTGTGTGTGTGTGTGTGTGTGTGTGTGTGTGTGTGTGTGTGTGTGTGTGTGTGTGTGTGTGTGTGTGTGTGTAAATATGTATTTATACACATTATATAGCAGGAACAAACTCCTTTTCTGCCTCTGCTGAGTTCAATGTGAAAAGAGAGTGAAGTTATTTTCAGTTTTGCAGTTTTATATCTACCGCTCTATTAAAATACCTGAATAAAAATAACAAAAACACGAAGGAATAATGCCAAAAAGTTATTTGTAATTAGAAGAATCTCTAGCCGCTAAAAGATTTGTCAGTATAAACGTGACAATAATTTTACTCTTTGACTTTATCTCTGTTGTCATAATGATCATATGTATCTTTTTCTGATACTGTCTTGTATGTTTGCCACTAAAATTTTGTTTTGATTTATAAAACCCAAAGTCATTCAATCAATAGTGTTGCTGTGTTGCTGAGCTGAAAGATCACTGACAGCTGACATGATTAACAAATACAATCTTCACTTTGCCAAGCTGTTAATATCAAGTTTCTTGTCTGTTCCATTGTATCACACATAAATCACCATTATGGTTCTGGTTTTTTATTTTTCACTGTGCACTATTTAATTTGTTTTCTCTATAGTGGTGTCTGGCACCTTTGCTCCATCAGCTTGCATTATGTCCTGCCTTTCATCATTCCGCTTCAGTACACCATCCATCTGTGTTTGTCCTCTGGCTCTTGCCCCCGTCTTTATTCAGATCCACAGATCAGTGAGCGTATGGAAGCTGAGCGATCTGAGCAAGGCCTGCAGTTCCACCTCCCCCTCTCATTCCGTCCCAAACCCCCTCGCATCGCATTGCAGGCCGTCAAAGACAGGTGAACATCCAGAGAAATAAAGGACAAACATGCTAACAGCTTTTAATACAAAGATTGTTTCACAGTAGCCATGAAGACATTACGTTGTCATGTTATATAGCTTTAGGTTTTATTCAACGGTGATGACATTTATTTGTGGATTGAAACTACAATAACTATAATTATTCAAGTGCAGCTGTGCATTTAAACGGCTCACTTCCCTTTTCCACTGAAGACCCACCACATATAGTTTTTTTTAATTGGTATTTTTCATCTGTGTAGATGCATGTGACGGGTTTCATTTCAAAGCATCACACTCAGACACACTCAGTTTTTTTTCATATGAACATGTTTGTAGTTCTGTTTGCCTGTCTGGTTGTTAGATTGTAAACCCATATCATTGGTAAAAAGTTGTTTTTATTATTCAATTTTTGTGTTTTTTAGTGTTTCTAGTTTTGTTAAGAAGACAACAGAGAAGATCAACACCCTGCAGATGAACTCTGAGCTCTGGCAGCGGCCTGAATTCAGAGAGGCCGGACAGGCCGAAATGTCGGCCACAGCTCCCTACTCAGAGGAAATGGACAATGAGTAAGTACAGACATATAAAAGCTGCTGTACAGAAATAAGTCCCCACTCATTTCTTCTTTTGTTTGTCTTATTAGGCCGTATTTTGGTCTAATAACTGGACTTAATAGTTATTTCAGAAACCAGTGAATTTTATACATGTTTGTCGTCACAGAGTTTATGATGAAATGCCTAACACAGAGGCCAACATGCAGGAACTTCGATCAGCGACAGAGCGAGCTATGTAAGTGCTTTGATAGAATTTCAACTGCAAGATTTCACAGCCATTTAGTAGAAACTGAACTTACATACTCACATGTTCCCAACTTCAGCTCCCAGATCCAAGATCCTTTGGTGCTACTAGATCCAGTCTGCCTGAGAGAAGCTCTGCTGGAGTGGCTGGCGGTGCTGGAGCGAATACTCGGACCTGAAGAGCACGGGTCAGCTGCTGCGGGGGATTCAAACATGGATGGACCAGGAGAGGAGAGGTGGGATTATCTAAACACCTGCTTAGAGCAACAAGAGAAGTCTTCCTTCTCATCAAGAGAACCAACAGAGAGCATCACAGAGGAGAAGAGAAAAGAGTGTCCTGAGCTCGCAGAAAAAGAGGACCAGTGTAACTCCACTGAAAAGGAACCTGGAGTTTCAGATGGGAGCCCTCCAAATCCTGTTCGGGTGGTGTCTCCTAAACCTTTACCATCGGATCTCTTGTCTAATCTCACCCAGCTAGCAACGTTATACATAGAACTAAGCTGCTTTAGAAACCAGGAGAATGAACAAGCATTGGGGTGCACAGCTTTCCTGCGCAGCTACTTCTTTCTGCTGGACCAAGAGCGTGTGAGAAGAATGTGTCTGCTGTGTTATCAGGAGCAGCCGGAGGTGCAGAGCTCCTTCACTGAGGCCATGCTAGGTCAGAAGCTTTTTTTCAAATGTCTGGTTTATTTATTTTCATTCCTGTTGTTTATTTTAAGACGCACCTAAACAAAATAGTGCACTTCTGCTATTTGAAAATAAAAAATAAGTATAAGTAATACAATATATTTTAAACCTGGATCCCATTTCGACATATTAGTAAAAGAAAACCCCTTAATGTTAACGTCTCTCAATGTTTCAGAGATTAAAATCTGTGTAGCTGTTCCCTTTCAATGATAAAGAGCATTCATTCATCATTTAACCATTTTTAAAACCTAGAGAATATTTTTATGCAACCATATCCAACACTAATACTTCTTCGTTCCAGACCTCATCTAGTAACTAAACATTTAAATAATTTCTAATATCTTAAAATTATTTGGAAAATCCTCTTTTTTTGTTGTTCTCTGTAGAGCTCACTCAGTCCAGTAAGGTTGTGGAGGTTATTCAGAGAGGTGATTTGCTGAGATCACTGCGCAGTCTGAGAGAGCTGCAGCCCTGGAGTGCACCTCCTCTACTCGCTCACTTACACAGGTCAGTACTTGTATTTCTTTCTGGTCAGCATAGTTTTGATGGACCTTGTAAAGTAAGTCTGCTATGTTATTATGCAGGCTGTATGAGAAGCACGGGGAGTCGGCTGTACGCTCGTTTACTCAGTTCTATCCTACGATAACTCCTGCTGATGTAATGACCATGGCTCAGCAAAGCCACTTCTTGGCATACTTGGATAATCTGGTCCAATCACAAACTCAGGAGGACAGGTATGTCTTTAGTTTCATCTATTTGTAAAAGAAAAAACAGACTCCCATTGTTGCTAAATTTGTACACTGATTATTTCCTCTAGATTGCCATTTTTGCAGTCCCTTCTTGAACCAGAATCTCTGAGACAGGATTGGCTGGAGCTTGCACTTACCCACGACGCTCCTCAACACTGTGATACTTTGACTTCTGATGGACAGCCCAGGTCTGGTTCTGTTAGTGTGGGAATAAATTCAAAATAAGATTAATTTACTTAAAGGCACAGAAGGTTTTCAGTTTGATGCTAGAAACCAAAACATATGCCTGAATGGATTTGAATTTTAGCTACTATCCTGGTTCACTTCCGGATTCTATTTAGGCCACAACAAGATCAAAAAATAAAGTGAAAGTCAAGTATAGATAAATGTAACTGAATTCATGTGACTCCTCCTGCAGATGGCATTCTCATTGTTTCAGCTGGGGTTATGGACGCCTCCTATCTCTCCTGATTCGTCTTCCTGCAGACCTGTCTTCCAAGCAGAAGATGGCAGAGACTTGCCGTAGTCACGGGTACTTCTCAGGAGTCTTCTTTTTTTTTTTTTTGCTGTTTATATTCATGAGTTTACGTTGTCATATGTAACCTTCTGTATAATGCATGTATGCAGGTATTGGACAGGCTACATTTACCTCTGCTCTGAGCTGCAGCGTCGCACAGAAGCATTCTCCACCATCTGTCAGCTGGATGACTTAAGCCTGCTGGAGGACGCTGATGGTAAAACTTTAAGGCAGAAGCAGAATTATAATATTTTATGGGCTGAGAGGAAAGTTCATAACAGTGATGTTAAAAACCATGTCCACTATGCCGAAATTCATTGTATATACACATGATACTTTAGTAGTGCAGAACGTAACTTCCCACTGTATCATAACAAAACACAGGTTATAAGACTGCAAACATTACAGCTAATTTATAATAAACCATTTATGAACATCTATCTAGAAAGGGCAGACAAATCACACTAACTTACAAAATCTTTTTTTAAAGAAATATCAGAACCAGTTTGGCTTTCAGAATTCCACTGACTGTTGAACCAAACAATGGTTCACCTTTTTTTTGCACTCAGTGTGTAGTTATACTGTACATCTGTAAAAATCCAGGAGATTCAACCTTAGTAGTAGTAGTAGTAGTAGTAGTAGAAGTGTTACTAGTTCCTTAATTACACTGTCTGCACTCATTGGAGTGGCTTCTCTTGCAATCACTCAAATAAAACTCACTCAAATTAAATGACGCTGGCTTGAAAGTTATTTGCCATAAATAATGAAAAGAAAAAAGACATTATCATACTCTAATGTCTGTATTGTCCCTCTGTTATTTTCCAGGTGTTAAGCCTCAGACCTTGGAAGAGTGGAAGCTCTTGATCCAGTTATCTCAGCGGTGCAGCAGCGAGGTAGTCTCAGAGCAGGTCACAGGTGTGAATGGAAGTAGCTGGTCCAACGGCTCAGCAGATTGTGGTGGAAAGATCAGCCCAGAGAACCTGACCCTGATGCTGGCTCGGACAGCCGGGCCTGACCGCGCCATGGCCGTCCTGGAGGAATGTGGAGTGCAGCTGGTCCTTTCGCCACGCTCCAAACTAGTCTGTGAGCTGCTGAGAGTCACTGAGAAGAGGCAGAGGTGGGTCAGGGTGAGAGAGCAGAATAAATAGTTTGAGAGGTATTTCACTGGTTTGGAGTGTGCGACAGTGGTGTGAAACGAGTCCAGGGACTGCTTTGCAGTCCTCAAGAATGCATGTTTGTATGTATTACAGTACAATGTCTCTTGTTTTCTGTTTCAGAGCGATGATCCAGACGATGCTTGAGCGCTGTGATCGGTTCCTGTGGTCTCAGCACGCCTAACTAAAGATCAGCTGTAGCTGCTCTACGCCAAACAAGATAACAATGTATGTAAATGTCCTGAGTAACTGCTGTTGAAGCTGCAACTTAATTTATGAACTATAATATTTCTCAAAGCTTCCCAGTTTAAATGAAGGTATTTATCCTCCCATTGAAAACAGTATTATATCTTGAACTTTTTTATGATTTAGGTCAAATGTTTTTTTTTGCATGTACAGGTAATCAAATATCTCCATGACAAAAACTGAACTGTATGAACAGTGAAATGTTCTAACCAGGTAATAAAATGTGAATAAAAGCTGTGTGCCTTTTTAGTTTTTGTTTGTTTTAAGAACAGAAGATTTCTGTCAGGATGATGATAGTCAAGCCTGGTAAATGTGTATTTTTTCCCCCATGTGTGGATGTCAGAAACACGAGGGAAATCCACATTAAGAGCAAAGGACAAACACAAGTGTGGCTCTAATCCAACCAGCAGCTTACTTCATAATTGTGTGCTTTTGTTTATTTCTGTAGACTAAAAGATTAAATAAGTTGAAATTGTTAATCCTATGTATCATTACTATCCAACCATGTAGATAGCTCTGGTTTGTCTGTTGAGGTTTTGAGAGAGAAAACAACTGCCTTAAATAATCCACATAAATGGAGACCATTATGAATAAATCGCCCCTTCATCTACCTGTTTATCTAGTATTTGCTTGTATTTTCTTCAAAGGGGCATTTTTGTGAACAAAAGAAGACGTTTCAGATCTTGAACGTCACATACAGTAGATAATGCATTTTGTGGGTCAAAAGAGATAATATTAATAACATTGTAATGAAATGGGACTGATGACTCATTTGATGGTATCACACACCTGGAGCATCAAAGGGAAGACGCAGACAGCCTGGTGCTTCACATTTGAGCTTTAAAGGCTTATACTGGACACTACCGCGCTATGTGAGTCACATCCTCTACTCTAGTTTTACTGAGACTTTTCTGTCTGATCCTTAATGGATTTCTTATTTTCACCCTCATCCGTTGTTCTTCAATCATTTCCCAGAATCCTCATTTTCTAGCTCATCCAGCTGTCTTGTGTCATTGGCACAGGGACGATCAGATTAAAGGTTTCGGCATGTGGCAAAGACGCAGACACACTTTTAATGAAAATGATTCACATAAACTATACTTTGCATCTCCTTGAAATTCCATTTGGCTGCCTAATGTTAAAAATAAAATAAAATCAGCCTGTCTTCTCATTTTCTTTTAAATCAATCAATATTTCTGTCTGTCTGTCTGTATTTGTTTGGTTGGTTGTGTTCACTGCTACAAAGATATATTCTCTCGAGGGATAGGTAGAATTGTTTAATTGAAATGATCCAAATATGACAGAAGGTTTTCATCATGAGGACAGAAGTAAATTTGATTTGAAATTTTATTAGGTTGAGGCATCGAGTCCAGTGTTTGATGTTGGGTTCCTGTCACCAGGAGGACAGATAAGGGGATTCTGCACATACCTGTTGGCCCTGCTGCAAGTGTATAAATGGCAACCTCAACCCTCGTAGCCAAACACACACAGGTTGGCTCTCAAGATGAGTCACGGTCAGCAGAGTGGTGAGATACTATGAGCGTGATTAGTTTTCTAAACATGAAGTGAATCCTTTTTTGCATGGATTGAATAGTTTCAACATTCTCGATGGACACAGCACTCACGGTGAGTTCCTGATTTTCCACTTCTTGATTTAAGAGAATAAAGTAGTACATTTCTTGAGATAGTCAGTGAGATGTTTTCTAGTTCCAGGTGTCCATCTCTCTGCTTGGACTGGCTCTTGTCCTGCTCTCCTTCCCTGAACATGCTTCACTGAACAAAGTATTTGACAACAGCTCAGGTAGGATTTCTGGTCCATTATTACGGATAAGACCAAATACCTGGGAGCTTTTCTAACTGCGTCTATATTTTTCCTGTGTGGTAATGTCAGGAACTGTGTATCCAGGATCTGTATTTGTGAAGGAGGCTCTTCAGAGGGCGATTGAGCTGACTGATGCTGCTTACGCCCGCACAAGTGAAAGGTAAAATTGACTGTGTCACTGTGGAAATATTTTACACCCATTGCAAAGCATAAACCATAATTTCACATCTATTAAGCGTTGTGTTGTCACTGAAAACAAAGTTATTGATGTTTCCAGGGTTAAGAAGTCTCAGTCTGAGGGCGCTCTGAGACCCAGTGACCTGCTGGCTCAGTTTAAACAGACTGAAGCCAGAACCAGGACTCAGATCCAGGCTGCAGAACTGTTGGACAACACAGTGGAGCTGATCAGAGAGATGGTCTACACTAATACAATGGTTCAGCCAGACCCTCAGGGTATCAAACAGCAACATAACACAACACACAGATGTGTCTGCACCTGCATGTCTACGAGCACTACATCTAGTGCCTGTCTAACATGCCGGGCCCTCCTTGTGCTTTTAGTAGATTTCAGGCTACAGATGAATTTTTTTTAACTGTCCCCTAATTTATCTTCATTTACATCATACAACAAAAAGCTGTTAACTTTTCTTCTGGTCTAAGACAAAGATGGATCTTACGTTTAACAGTGTGTTGTGTTTACTGTATGTTCCCAAAGAGCTGCTGAGTAAAGGAGACATGAAGAATCTGCTGCAGGAGACTGGCTGCTCCGCTGAGCTGCAGAGACCCAGCTGTGACACAGACTGTCTGTCTGAGCGCTACAGATCCCTCACAGGAGAGTGCAACAACAGGTTAGTGCTCACACAAAAGCATTAAAGCACACCTCTTGGAGGGTCATCCAGGAAGGTAAAACTCAAATTACTTGCAATTTAGAATAGATTTAATTCGATTTTGTATTGTTTTTTGATAACTGTGTCTGTGTTCTTGTCCTGTTTAGACAGAATCCCAGATGGGGGGCCGCAAACATCCCCTATTCCCGCTGGCTACCGGCAGAGTACGAGGATGTGTGGGGGATGCCCAGAGGCTGGGACCCAGAGCACACCTACCATAACGCCACTCTGCCTCCAGTAAGAGTTTTGCAGCAGCACTCCTTTGTCCTGTCAGCTGCTGTAACTCCAGACTTTGTTTGTTGTCCAGGTGCGGCTGGTGTCTCAGGAAGTGCTGTTCACTCACAATGACAAGATCTCTCTGGACTCCACTCTGTCCCACCTGCTAGTGGAGTGGGGTCAGTGGATAGACCACGACGTGGTTCTGACGCCTCAGAGCCCCAGTACAGCCGCCTTCAAGACAGGAGCCGACTGCACACACACCTGCAGCCGGGACACGCCCTGTTTCCCCATACAGGTGCACTTTACTGTCTTCTCAGTGTACCTGTTTTTTTGCTTGATGATCACGGATTTTTAATTTTATAAGATAAGATGGAACTTTTATTCATCTTCAAATAAATGTTTGTGCCTAAGATGCTCGATAAACAGTACATGCTAAAGTAAATATTTTGTTTGAATTCTATATATGCATACAGTCCATAGTATAAATACAAGATACATACACTAAAATAAATGAAAATGTATACATTTAATTACAAGCAATGAATAACATATACAACAAGGTATCTTTGTTACAATATTACTCTAAATATATATATATATGTATTTTTTATTTTTTTTTCCCTCATCATTGACTATAAATATAAATAAAAACCTCTCTCCCCAGATTCCTTTGTCAGATCCTCGCAATGGCTTCCAGAGTTGTATGCCTTTCTTCCGCTCTGCTCCCAGCTGTGTTAGTGGAGTCCGGTCTCATCACCAGCGAGAGCAGCTCAACGCCATCACCTCCTTTGTAGATGCCAGTATGGTTTATGGCAGCTCCACCAGTCTGGCCTCGGATCTGAGAAACCGCTCCTCTCCCCTGGGCTCAATGGCCCTTAACTCCCAGCACTCAGACCAGCAGCTGGCCTTCATGCCCTTCCTGCCACGCCTGCAGGCTGACCTGGACCCCTGCGGCCCCCGAAACGCCAACACCCTAGGGGAATTAAAAAGATCCAGGGGCCAGGAGAACACCACATCCTGCTTTCAAGCTGGTGAGCGAGTAAATGTAACGAGTTGTCTGTTCTCTGTAGGCTTCAGTGGAGCTGTTGTTTATGATTTATGTTTCACAGGTGATTCAAGAGCTAATGAGCATCTGGGAATGATCGCGCTGCACACGCTCTTTCTGAGAGAGCACAACCGGCTGGTCAAAGAGCTGCACCTGCTCAACCCTCACTGGAGCCCTGACACACTTTATCAGGAGGCCCGCAAGATCATGGGAGCTATTCATCAGGTATCTCTTACTGCTTCCAGCTATTCATCTCCTGAGCATTCCCAGCACTCTGACCTGCTTTCTTTACCTTTCCAGATCCTAACATGGGAGCACTACCTGCCGCGGGTTCTCGGCGAGAGTGCCATGTCTCGTCTGATGCCTCCCTACAAGGGTTATGATCCTGAGGTGGATCCCAGCATCGCGAACGTCTTTGCAGCTGCCGCATTTCGATTTGCCCATGTCACCGTGCGGCCCGTGGTGACCAGGCTAGGGCCAGGATACACCACCGACTCCCAGCATCCTCCGCTGCCTCTGCATCATTCACTGTTTGCTTCTTGGAGGGTCGTGCAGGAAGGTAAAACTATGATGCTGTCATAAATTCAACTCAAATTACATGTCTTTCACTTATCTGTCTTTTTTTCTCCTGGTGTGTCAGGTGGTATAGACCCTGTGCTGCGCGGTCTGTTGCTGTCTCCGGCCAAGCTGCAGACTCCAGGTCAGATGATGGTGGAGGAGCTGACTGAGAGGCTGTTTCAGGCACAAGGAGGGATGCCTCTGGACCTCGGGGCCCTTAACCTCCAGAGGGGCCGGGATCACGGCCTGCCTGGTACCAGCTATCTTACTTCTGGCACAGTACAGTGTTATTTGTTTTACTTTATACTAAAAGTCTCCAGCTGGCTGTAAACAAGATTTGTTTGTATCAATATATCATCTACCTGTGTGTTTAACAAGTACCATTGTTGTAACTGTCTGTTTAAACTTGAACAAAGAGAGAAAAGAGTTAAGTACACTCGAAATGTCAGTGTGCATACTAAATAATGCTTGATTTCAGAGTGTGCTTTTGATGCAATGTCCCACCATGCAATGCACACAGGAAATAGAAGACTTTCTCACAGCTGTAAAACATTTAAAATACGGTGAGGAAGGTGAGAGGGCAACAGAAAAATGTAGGAAAACAAAAACAACGCAATTATTTTTTTTTAAACAATCTTTTTACTTCCTCTTGGAAAGTTTGGATTGGCAGTGACATTTTCTTTTTGTGCTATACAGTACAGAAAGATGATTTTATTGTTTGTGTGTGTCCTAACTATAAAACAGTACACTTTGATAATAAGTTCTGTATATTCTGTATACGGTAGTAAGTCAATGTGCACAACACTGGGCCATGGAAGCTGAACACCAAACAAATGCAGCTGTTGCTCCTGGTGTTAAATCTGTGGTTTTGAATGTCTGCTGTGAAAAAAAGTGTGTTGATTCATGAACCAGTTCCAGATGTAGGAATGTGTTGTAGTTGTTTGAACAAACTGTTGGCAGCACTAGACAAGGAAATTCTTTGAATATTTGGTATTTGCACAAGAAGAATTTCGCATCTGTTAATCACTGATGTGTATTTATTTATTCTGGTGTTAAGTAGAGGTGGTCTTTGTTTCAGGTAATTGCTAAAGCCTGTATTCTATGCTCTCCCCTCTCTTCCTGTCCCATCTCCTTCCTTCAGGATACGGCTCATGGAGAAAGTCCTGCAGCCTCTCTGTTCCCAACACTACATCAGAATTGGCCGAAATTCTGAGTAACTTCACTTTGGCTCACAAATTCCAGCTCCTGTATGGGACGCCACACAACATCGACGTGTGGGTGGGGGCCATCTCTGAGCCCGCTCTGCCCGGAGGTCGAGTTGGACCACTGCTGTCCTGCCTGCTGGCGAAACAGTTCAGAGCACTGAGAGACGGGGACAGGTGAAACTAAATCCTCGGGTGTAACATTATGACCATTACTATGCAAGAAGAATAATCTAAATCTTTTTGTCTCCCGAGGTTCTGGTGGGAGAGGGAAGGAGTGTTCACCAGCACCCAGAGGAGACACCTCCACACAGTCTCTCTCTCCCGCATCATTTGTGACAACAGCCGCATCACTCACGTCCCTGCTGACCCGTTCACACGCACCGAGAGGCCGGAGGACATGCTGGCCTGTTCACACCCGCTCATCTCCCACCTCGACCTCAGCCCATGGAAAGAACCAGACACAGGTGAAGAAGTGGAAAAGAATACAGATTGATATCGGATTTGTCTTGTTGTGTTTTCACATGGACCTGCCTACCCTCTCATTCAGATCCCAGCTGTGGTCCAATACCCAGAATTCAGTATGGCTACTCCCTTCTTTGTGACTCTGTGATTCTGTACCAGTGTCACTCTGGCTTCAAGCTGCTCGGCTCTTTATCTGTCAGCTGTGATCCAAATAGCCAGCAGTGGAGCTCCACACCCCCAACATGTCAAGGTACGAAGCCTAAACTAGGGCCTGGTGACATGGCTGGAACAGATATCAATATCTATAGTGTATGCAATGTGGCTTATGTGTTCAAAATCACATTTAGCAAAATCTCATGATGGTGATGTTGAAATTCAGATGCAAACCATAACTCATTAATTAAGAATAGACCTTGTAAACCATAATCTGCTAAACAACCTCCTAACAAGTCCATTTATTAGCTGTTCTAAAGCATTGATATCAGTGTTTTTGTCTGATTGGTGCAGATATTAATGAATGTGAAGAACAAACTTCTCTCTGCCCACAAAACCTGGAGTGTCTCAACATACTAGGTTCATTTACTTGCTCAGGTTGGTTCAGATCATTTGATAATGCATGCTGCCACTTACTTATTTGAAATTTGGTGCCAAATGCTTTTATTGTGAAGCACTTTGAAACTTTTCTTTTGAAACGTAGTTAATCTTTCATTCCTTACATTGCTGAGACATTTAAACAAGCACAAGATAAAAGCATCTTTTATTTCCCATCCTAAACGTTTCTTCACGTTTGTGTGCACTTCTCCAGAAACCTCCTCGCTGTCTGCGGTCTCTGTGTTCACTGCAGTGATGGTAGTGATCGGGGGTGTGGCCGCGCTGCTGATGATCATGGTCTGTTATCGAAGGTAAGTCACTGTAGATACAAATGGATTTTATGGACACAACCTGGG
>NC_045740.1:6468642-6471661 GCF_008692095.1 Etheostoma spectabile
GCTATTTTCTACAAATAGTTACTACAGGACTGCCTACGTATTTTGTAGTCATCTTAACAACACTCAACAATTACTAAATTCCTGTGCTGGACAAGTTTTCAGACCCTTAAGTCAAAGTACTGATACCACACTTTTACTATTGCCGGTATATCTGAAGTTTCTGATTCAATATTACTGCTGCATTAATGTGTATATTATATTTTACTAAGGTAGATGTTTAAAGGTGCTCTAAGCAATGTCACGTGTTTTTTAGGCTACAGCATTTTTTGTCACATACAGCCAACATCTCCTCACGGAAAGGGGAGGGGGGACAGGATGAGGAGGGGGGAGGGGCAAGCTAGCCTCATTTTGTGAAGAAGTGCTGTCACAGAACATCGCTTAGAGCACCTTGAAGGTTGTGCTAATTTTTACTAGTTTATATAATGTTGGGTAGTTTAATCTACGGCAATGCATCATATTCTATATGAGTAATATGTTTGTAGTTTTGCTGTCGTGTGAGAACCCTGCATCTCCAAAAAATGATCCATGAGGGTTTTTGATTAGTTCTATTTAAAAGAAATAGGAGAATCTTTTCAAATTTAAAAATCACCAAACTTGGAGATACATACAAAAAAACAAGTAACTAAAGCTGAAAGATAGATGTAGTGGAGTAAAAAGTACAATACTCGCCTCTGATATGTAGTGAAGTACAAGTTTAAAGTTGCATAAAATGTACATAAGGCAAGGCAAGGCAAGGCAGCTTTAATTGTAGAGCACATTTCAGCAACAGGGCAATTCAAAGTGCTTTACACAAAATCATTAAAACAGATAAAACACAAGTTCAAACAGTTAAAAGTCATAAATTACTCAATTAAAGTACAAGTACTTTGAATTTAATTTACTTTAAGTACAGTGCTTACTAAGACTAAATGTACTTAGTCAACATTCTACCACTGCTAAAGTGAAATAAATGTTATTTTAATTAAATTATTAAATATATTAATATATTATATAGAATTATAACGTAATACATATACACACCGTATATAAATATAACAGAAGTTTTAAAGTGAAATCTCTCTCTCTCTCTCTCTCTCTATATATCTATATATATTAATTCTATATATCAATAAATGTCTCTTTTGCAGATATTTTCCTAAGAAAGAAGAGTTAGTCAACGCTGGATGTTGCCAGGGGAAAAGTTAAAAAGTTTGGTCAAATGTTCCTCTACAGAATGTTAAATGAAAAATATCTGTCTTAATTAATTTAAGGTGCAAATATATTGATGTGTGGACTTTCTGTTTATAGTAGTAGAATATGTGGTCTTGTTAACTTTTAACAGCCATATAATCACAAAAGCTGGACAAACGTTTTACATTAATAAGTATCCCTGTTGTTAACCATTAAACTTGACCTGGTCACATGATTGCATGTTTTTCCTCTGACTACACATTATGTGACTGACCAGTCCGACGGTGCTCATTCATTACCAACAAGTCAAACTACTGATTAAGGTTGTGATCTTTATGATGAGACCATGAAAACAGAATAACAAACTTACAGAAATCCCTTTAATCCAGAAACTAAACTCTTACTGGAATGTCTGATATAAAAACTGATTTTCATACGATAAAGCCCCTCTGAGCTTGATATTGTCTCAGTATCCGTGTGCCTGATTCCTGCTTACAAACCTGTTAGGTAACTATGTGTTTCATATCTTATCTGCTATCAGAATTTGTTCAAACAACCTATAAATTAAACACAGGACAAAGGTGATGTGGTGAGGCTACAATGCCTCGTCTTTAATGGAGTGTTTTAATGATCGGTACACTGAGGTTAGGAACCTCAAAGCCCTAAAGAAGGATAAGAAGCAGTTATTGCACTTTCAGACAATATTCTTCATTTTTGCCTTCAACAGTTTTCTGTAAAATGTGGCCATATAATAAAATCGATATTCCGAAGTACAGCCAATATACATTTTATAATATGGCTATACTGCATTAATGAAAAGTCATTTATGGCTTTACTGTATGTGCACTCTCTTCATTGCAGACGTGTACAACTACAGTTGCAGTGCATACTGCAATCACTTGTATTAAAGCTTGTTTATTTTCTGATTATATTGTAAAACTGTCACTATTTTGAGCTTGGAGGTGTCATAATTTCTGATTATAACGTACAGGTCAGGCTGACATGAAGTTGTTTCATGTGTATGTTTATACAAGACATCTAGAACAGGTAGCGCATCAACAAAATTAAAGTCATGCTGAGATAAAGGTCTGTGGTGTTTGACCAATAACTGCAAATAGTAGTTAGAAATAAAATGGAACTAAGAGACGCTAGTGAGCATTATATTTATGTAAGAATAAAGAAAACAACCCGAATAATTGTTGTGTGGAAAGTACATGGATACTGTAAATCTCACAGTAGAACTATTACATTACATATTGAAATAAGAGCGTAATACTTGAGGTAAGAGACCAACTAAACTCTCTACACTGCTTTCATCCTCATATTTTCAACAGACTTACGCCTTGAACAAAATACATAGAGTCTATCTGTATCAACATGAGAAGTTGTGTAACTCCACCGGGGAGGTTCAGAACAGACACAATTCTCCTCACCTGGGAGAGAATAACTGGAGGCCTGCAGTAAAACAGAAAAATATATTTTATATATCTGGGAATAACAATATCTTTAAAATAATTTTAATTTATCTTCTTTCTAGCTGTGCTGATTCAACTCTGTCTTACTGCATAAACGTGACACACAAACATTTTCTGCTTCCCTTGTTGATCAACCTCTGCTCCAGCACTAATGCTGCACAACCCCTGCTACAAAAACTGATCCAAGACCTGTTTGTTACCACAGTTTAACCCTGACCTTGAATAATCAACATCATGCCGTCCTGTCAGGTCTTCTAGCCCTGGTCGGTGAGGTAGAAACCTAACTTGGCCACAGTCATCTCTCTGCGGAGACGCATCACCTCCCAGAACATCTGCTCCGCTGGACACACACACACACACACCAACAACAACAA
>NC_045740.1:6471671-6474680 GCF_008692095.1 Etheostoma spectabile
AAAAGATACAACATGTCAGCTGTCTGAAAAAAACCCTTGAGGGCAAAGCAAGAAGCAAAGGAGGAAAACAACTTACACCAAGAAAACGATACAATGTGTTAAAGACATGTTAGTGTTAACTTACCATCGTGTCTCACCAGGCCCTGCTGGATGTAGCGGATATAAGTAAAAAAATTGCAAACTGCTGTGATCTAGAAAGGTGAAGTAAGGACAAAGTCACATGAAGCAACACTTAATAGCAGTGTGTCTAATGAAGGTCAGAGAGATTAAGTGATAGTTACCCGTGTTCGGCTGGAAGGAGAGATGTAATAGTAGCTCCCCTTGTCGCCAAGTTTAATGCGATGTCGGCAGAGGCGCGACATGCCGCTTAATGCACATTTTCTACAAACAGATCAGCTGTCAGACAATTACAGCTACAAGACGTGCTGCCGTTTTATCAGAGCAAACATGAGTCAGGTATTCTCAACACAGAAACTTGGGTAACTTTGAATTAAGACTAAATAAGGGAGACCATACATCTTAGTAGAGAACAGCAACAACAAAAAATAGTAGTGCACAATCAAAGAAAGTTAGTCACGGGAAGAGGAAAAGGTTTCTTAATGTACATGCAGAACTCATTTTACAGATTTGTTTACAACTTTTCACATGATGGATAGACAGACTACATTTCATGCAACAGTACTTTCTGTTAGTGAAAAGCTGAACAGGTGATTGTTCCTGAGAGGACTTACGTCTCTATTGCTGCCCTAAAGCCACTGGAAAAAAAGATTTTATTTTAAATCAGACAGAGATTAGAAATGTGCCCGTTGATTAAAAAAAAAACCTCTCAGATACGTACTATGACTATCAGGTGAGAATACAAAACCAAAGAGTGGATTTTCAGTGTTGACTTAGCCATTGTTTAGCAGTAAAAGGTGAAAGAGAGGATAGGATGATAGAGGATATGTAGACATGATAACTCACTTTGGGCCGCCACACTCAATAGCTGAGGCTTTAACCATTGGTAACGCTGACATGGCAACCGGCTCAATAGTCAAAGAATTGTTTTCCACTGCACTCTGCACCAGCTGTGACAGCTGTGAAGAACAGTAATCAATCATGTTAACATAACCTTAACCACTGTAATACAACAAATGCAGTGGTTTTGTGTTTGTCTAAAGAAACAGTGAGATTCTGACCTCAGATCTTGTGAAGGAGAGGCACGGTCCGATGTCTTCTCTGTAGATGCGACTCAAGAAGGCAGAGGAGCGCTCAACACTAGGATTCTCCTTCCACATCAAAAACTCTGCATACAGAACAGAGTCCATCTGCAAACAGAAAACAATTCATCACTCACTTATTACACTGCCTGTCTGAAGAATCAACTACAGGTAGAAACAGGTAAACTGGCTAACTTATCCAATAGTGCAAAATACTTTAAAGACATTCTAAAAGGTAAAGATGTGCTTTGCTTTTCAGCTGGACGAGGGATTTTTACTACCTTTAAAAGCTGAAACACTTTTTAACAAAACTTTAAAAAATGTACATTAAAACGCTGGTATTGATCAAAATGCCTATAAACATCAGCTGACAAACTTTACTGTCCAAAATGTATCTGGCTTCACCACCCAACGCATACATTAAAACAAAAACAACACAATTTAGGAAAGACAGTGAACACAACTTTAAAAGACATAATTGCACAAGAACAAGAGTCTAAAACCATGCTTTCAGCTCTGTGAGGCTGTACAGATAGAAGGAGGTGTAAGAAGGCTATGCATTCACTTTTCTACCTGCACCTCCCTGAATCTTCAACGTGAAGCTTCTGTCCCTGCTGCACAACCAGCATATTTTCACAGTCAAATGTGAGTACCAACTCTTTCCAAACCAAGCCATAAACATAGAAAAGTTCAAGCATTAACATCAAGTCTTAACTAGAGAGCTGTGATTTAAAAAATAAAAAATGTTATAAACTATCAGGTCCATGTCTGTCTCACAGCTACTTTGTAAACAGAAGCAACACATTTAGTTTCTGTCACTAGAGACTAATGCTCTCAGGCTAATAATACTTTTCAAGAGATACAGTGTATTATTGTCACTTAGTACTGAGGAGGATGGAATGACATGCTCATTTTCCCATATAAACAGTTGAAGAAAACGGTCTGCCAGCAACTAAAGTTGCAGTTACCTGTCGGCTGTCAGTGCCCAGCCCCTCCCCCCGCTCCTGCCAGTAAGGGTCAAAGGTCACATTGACAGACTGGCCAGGAACCAGGCAGAGTATCAGAGAGAGGAGAGCAGGAACAGCAGGCTGAGAGAGGAGGAAACACCAGAGACAGAGAGGAAGAACGAGTCAGGGAAAGGTTAGTAGAGAGAAAAAAGAAAGCAGAGAACTACAAGTGACCGGAAGCAGGAATGAAGGGTAGAAACAGAGAAATGCATAGAAGAACATAGAGGCAAATGAACAACCTTCATTTAGGTTACCTCTCGGTCCTCTCTGGCCGCAGGCTGAATGGAAACTGAGGAGGGTTCTGGTTTTCCAGGCAAAGATGGAAAGCCCGCACTTGCGCTCTTGTTGCGGACGTGACCCCCGACGTGTTTGTACGCTCCCCTGGGTCCTGACGGCTGCAGCTGTGGATGCAGCTGGCGGTTTGGTGAAGATGGTGTTGATGTCAACACCAGAGTCTTGAGCGCCGTCACCTCTGCTTGCAGAACATCAATCTATGAGTCAGACAGAAAAAATACATAAGAAGAAAAATATATTTGGGATTGTAGCGAAAGTCAGATGATGGGAGAAAAATCTATAATAATAGCAACAGACAATTTTTTAAGACAGCTTAGTTCAATTCAAAAAACGTTTCGCTGTTTTGAAGGAATTAATGGGACAAGGGGTCATGAAAATCACTCAGCTCATACATCATCATCTTAAAGGCCCAGTGTGTAACGTGTTTAGTTGTTCATTATCCAAATCGGTGTTACCCGTTTACAAACCTTTTTCATTAATATTTACCACCACCATCAATTCCAAGTATT
>NC_045740.1:6474690-6483569 GCF_008692095.1 Etheostoma spectabile
TATTGGCTTGAAATTTTACATTTCCATTTGCATGAACTGTGGTAGACGCTCCATATTCATGCAGCATCTTGAAATAAGTTAGCCGGTAAGGGGCGTACAGGACATACTGCTCCGCCGTTTGCATTTTCGCTGTCACAAGATAAACTCACAGGTGCTGCTAGTGCTTCTATTGGGTATCACCGCTTCCCGGCCCCAGCACATTCAAAGATGGAAACATGGAGCACCACACGTAAAATCAAAATTTCAGGAACAAGAGTCTTCTTCTTCGCCCACAAAAAGAAAAAGCATATTGAAAAGAGAGAGTTGCTTGTGATATATGATCTCAATGCTAGATGGGAGAAAATCCTACACATTGGACCTTTAGGTTGATGAACTGCAGTACAGAAAAATCACCCACCTTTCCCTGAGCCTCCTTCAGTTGTTTCTCCGCAGCTGCTTGTTTGACGTTAGCTTCATGCACCATCTTGTGAGCTTCCTGTTGTGATGAAGATTGAAACATTAACACAAGGTCTGTTGTCGATCTATACCAGGGGTTCTCAAAGTTTTGATGATTAAGTGCTAATTTAGGGATCCTGCATATGATAGTGGGTCGCACAAGAAAAGTGCACACATAAATAACAAAACGTCTTTTCCATTTCAGTTCCACATCAAACTGCCAAGTTGTCCACCGAAATCGCTAACATTAGCATTAATAACAGAACTACTGCGATACCCACGAGATGCCACTAGTTGCCATGCAACCAGTAGCTTTCTACAAGTTGTCATTCCAAACCTGACAGACGCTTGTACTATACTATAACTTTTTCATCACATTTTTATGGCATTTTTTACAACATACTATATTGTGACTTTTTTTATGACGTTTGAAATCTCAGATCAGAAGATAAAAGATATTTATATAGAAAACAACTATGATGCCTAATGGTGAATGATTATCTGTTTAAAAGACTATCTGTTAGAACGTTAAAGCAGTATGAAGTGTTTTTTGGACACTTGGGGCACAAAAACAAGCTGAAAACACAACATCAACAATATCACAACAAGCTTGTGTTTACTTTAAATTCATGTACATCTGAGTACATGTAGGTAAAAGTGTGTTTGTACAGTGGGGCTCGAATGTTTGGGCACCCCAGGTAAAAAAAATTGTATTACTGTGCATAAAGAAGCCAAGAAAAGATGGAAAAATTTCCAAAAAAGGCATCAAATGACAGATTAGACATTTGTATAATATGTCACAAAAGGTTAGATTTTATTTTCATCATTTACACTTTTAAAATAACAGAAAACAAAAAAATGGCATCTGCAAAAGTTTGGGCACCCTGCAGAGTTTATAGCATGCACCGCCCCCCTTTGGAAAGCTGAGACCTGACAGTGTCATGGATTGTTCTCAATCATCGTCAAAAGTGCAAATATTAGTGTTAAACTTGCAGTAAAGGTTTTCACTGCATTGCAAATTGTGAATATGAAGACTCATGATGTCCCTTCCCTCATTATCAGGGTCTAAGTGTCAAATTCCCCGTGCAGTCAGCAGAGAGCAATGATTAGTGCTTACCTCAAACAGACTGGCAGTCAGCTCCTCCAGCTCCTGCTCCAGCTGATTCCTGACTTGCGACAGACGCTCACACTCCTTGTCCTTTAGTTTCAGTTCCTGAGATGTATAGGAGAAAAAGTCACAACCAAATTTAATGAGGAAGGACATTTGCATTGTCATCTTTTTTTCAGGTCACACATTACTTTGTGTCTGTATGCGTTAGCAAAAAGTAGATTACAACACCCTCTTTGCAGTGTCCAGCTGTTCCCTGAGGATCTCCGAACCCTTTTCTCTGATTTCTTTTTCTTTGATCTCCAGCGAGGAGCTACGATGCCGAGAGAGGTTGCCATGGTCCCTGCCTGAGGTGGGCCCAGCCTGGCCTCCTCCCTCCACTCTGGACATTGGCTCTGGATCCAGATCTACTAACCTTCACACAAGCAGAAATACAATCAATTTTGTGTTATACTTTCTTTTTTTTTTTTTTACTAATTTCTTTCTGATGTTTTCTCAACTCCATTTATAGCCAATGTTTCAACAAAGAACTGATATCTGCAATTAGACAATATTGGCCAATTCATTAATATATTGGTCATAAAAGAAGTTTATTGCAGGGATGTTAAGACTGCATCAGTTTTAGTTATCCCTACCTACTAAACAATTGCAACAGTGTCTCATTTACTATTATATCAAGGATTAGGGTGTCAAATTTGTTAAATACCCACTTTAAAATGTTAAAACATTAGGCTATACCGAACAACACTTTATATTCCAATGTAAAGTTCATTAAGATGTTCAGTTTTATATTTGACAGCAGAATTGTCTCTGACAACATCAAAATATCTTCTCTCTTTACCCCAGACCACAGCTTTAGACCCTCTGCTGCTGTATTAGCAATCCCAACATTTAAAATTAACAATAACTGCTGTGTCGTTTACCCACAATGTTCACGCTCAAAGCTGCACTTGATACCCATAAACAAGGCTTTTAGCTAGCTAGTTGTTAGCTAACAGTTATAACTTTTAGTCAGGAGAGGTTTCCCATCAGTATTCGCCAGCTTACCCTGTCACTGTCAGATATAAAACTCCTGTCCTGTCTGTGTATCACTGCCAGGTGTCAACTTCTCCCCTCCAGTGTCCTTCAGTTGTCCATCATTGTTGTTGTTGTTGTTAAATTAACAAATAGCCACTTTACTGACAGAGCTAACGTTAGCTGGTTTCAGTTTAACTAACCTCAGCCGTTTTAAATCAGCGGAGGAATGCGGACACTGACGTAGACAACCGAGAACCGCAGCGGTCTGATATAACGCTAAACAACAAAAACGATTTAAAAGTGTAACGTCGACTTTAATAACACTAACACTTTACAACCATGTCCTTTGCTGTTTCTTTTCTTAACCCCGTGTCCTTACTTCCAGGCAAGTAAAACGAGTGTCCCAAGTCTGAGCTACGTTTGTGACTGTTTTTCACCGGTCACATGACAGCGCCTCGCCCTGACCGCCGACAACAATCAAAACACCGGCCCGGAGGCTGGAGCAGCAGAGAGCACCGCGCGCACCGCCACACACGGCGAGGCCCACATTCAATATAACATCCAGCATTTGTACAGTACGCATCATATGGTTAGTTGTTTGTCTATATGTTTATCATGTTTGTTAAGCTCTTACAGTTACAAGAAAACCTTTTCAGTAAACTTAAATTGATTTCCAAGTATAATGGCCTGATTATCCTGCTGGGAGACTCCAGGGCAATAACTCGGTGCTGGACCCCAATAAAGTTATTTAACATAACATTTTGCATTAAAATGTCTAAAAACGACTAGACTCATGTTATATATTTTGTAGAGGGGCAGCGGCTGGCGCCCGTGTGGCGACTACCAACGGCTTATTGAGGCTATAACATCTGACCGCTACCCAGTCCCAAACATACAGGAGGGTTATATCATCAGGTGTAATACACCCACTGGACATTCACAAAACGGCAGTGATCATGCCGTTTGGTCTGTTTGAGTTCCTGTGCATGCCATTTGGACTTAAAAACACAGTTAAATCTTTTCAACGCCTCATGGACTCTGTTTTGCGGGACCTGCTTTTTTTTGTGTATTTGGATGACATCCTGGTGGCGAGCACATCCAAATCTCAGCACCAGGCACACGTCCGTACCCTGTTTGAGCGGCTTAGCCAACATGGACTAACTATCAACCCCGCCAAGTGCCAGTTTGGTCTCTCCACTATTGACTTCCTGGGACACAGAGTCACTAAGAACGGGGCAGTCCCCCTCCCTTCAAAAGTGGAGGCGGTCGCACAGTTTCCACGCTCACTCACTGTCAAATCCCTGCAGGAGGTCCTCGGCATGGGGAATTTTTACCATCACTTCATCCCTTGAGCCGCTCAGCTCATGCAGCCCTTGCATGAGGCCTTGAAAGCATTTGCTGTCACTAAGGAAGCCCTAGCGAACGCCACCATGCTGGCTCACCCTTCTCCTACAGCCCCCATCGCCACGGCAGCCTGGCAGCTGCTGGCTTTCTTTAGCCGTCAGTTGCACCCCAGTGAGCGGAAGTACAGCACTTTTGACCGGGAGCTGCTGGGTCTCTACCTCACCGTCAGACACTTTTGTTCGCTGCTGAAAGGTTGACACTTCCCTGCCATGGCCAAGGTGGCTGAGCCGTGGTCCGCCCGCCAGCGACGTCATTTCACGTCACGCCTACATTTTGGATTTTGGAGTTCACTACAGACTTGCAGCATGTTGCCAATAAGAGCAACCACGTGGCGGACTGCCTTTCACGGGCCGTAGCAGGGGCAGTCCATCTTAGTTTGGATTACAATCGCATGACAATGGATCAGACCACAGACCCGGATGTGCAACTCCTGAGGATCTTTACTACAGGGTTGCAAGTTGAGGAAGTGTTTTTTGGCACCACACTCCTGTGTGACGTAAAGTTTTTGATGCCATCCATAGTCTCTCCCATGCAGGTTCGAAAGCGTCACAAAAACTGGTTGCAGCAAAGTTTGTTTGGCATGGCCTCAAGAAGGACGTTAGGGACTGGGCCCACACCTGTGTTGAGTGCCAACAGGCCAAAGTAAACCGCCACACTAAAGAGTTGTTTCCCATTCCAGAGAGACATTTTGACCATGTGTACGTAGATCTGGTCGGTCCCCTGCCCTACTCGGTTTCACATACTGTACCCGTTAACCATGGTTAACAGGACCACCCGCTGGCCAGGCTGTGTCACTGACATCAGTGACGGCTGTCAAGATGACACAGGGATTTATTGGCACCTGGGTTGCCCGTTTTGGCACTCCTTTGTCCATCTCCTTTGACCGGGGCGCGCAATTCACGTCTGAGCTGTGGAATGCTGTCGTACAGAGCCTTTGAGTGAAGCTCCACCGCACAACCGCATATCACCCACAGGCTAATGGACTCTGTGAATGTTTTCATAGGTCAATGAAGGCTGCCCTGCGTGCCAGCCTTAAAGACAGCAACTGGGTCGACAAGCTTCCATTGGTGATGCTGCGCCAAAGGACGACCTTTGGTCTTCTTCCACGGTTCCTTGGCCTGCAACTCTCCAGCGGTCTACTCTGCTGGACAATGCCAGGCTTTTTGCGCCTGTCCCCACTTCCTGTCACAGACTTCCTCAGTCGCACATCCCCGCTGGGCTTCAGACGGCTGACTATGTCTTCCTTTGCCAGGATGCCCACAAGGGACTGCTATGCCCGCCCTACGAGGGCCCATTCCGTGTTTTGGAGTCGGGGGACAAATATTTTGTAGTGGACAGGGGCGGTAGACCAGAGCGACTTTCCATTGACCGCCTCAAACTGGCTCACTTGGACATGGCTGGGCCTGTTGACCTGGCCAAACCCCCTTGACACGGTCGCCCAAAGCCATTTTAAACAACTGATGTTCATCCATAGCCATTTTGCAATGTTTATTAATGACTTTGACGTTGCAGAGTCTGTTGTCACCCGTTTAGCGCACCTCTGGCCCACCTATATCAGATACACTGATGTGATTGGTGCAGCCCAGATAAATGTGCATAGTTAATGTGCAGCATTACTCAATGCCAGAGTAACTCGCTGAGAAAATTCCAATTGTGGTCTCGCAAGAACTCTGGATTTCCACGGAAGTTGTCTGCCAGAAACTGTCATAAATTGATTTTTATCCAGTTTTAAGCCACATTTTTAATTACCAAATTTGACTAAACGCAGTGTGCAAAATACAGTCGAAGGCACAATGCTAAAACATTAAAGGCCTTTAAACAGCATTTTACAGAAGGTTTCCCTTTGAGACAGAGGGCGAGATTGAGTAATAAAGCAGGACCAACCTTCAGGCCCTTATCATTTCAGTTGATAAAAGTTTCAATTGAAGCACAAGCCAAACAACGTAGCTTAAAACCTAAGCTTAGTTTCCAATTCAACCATCGAGTATTAACCATCAAATAAATATGTAGTTTGCATTTGTTTTACCCAACTAATTCCATTATAATACATATCAAAGTTAAAAATTGTAGTGCAATCATGCCAAATCATCCAAACTAAATAAAGCCCTTTGGTTGTAGTTAAGTGAATTAAAAAAAGAATAATAATTTATCAATTTCCCATAAAATAAAATAACTGATAAATCAGTCTATATCATATGTACAGTATCAGTCTCTATGTTTACCAATAAGTAAAAGGTTTCTTTGAGTCCGGTCAGGGACTTTTCTTGCATTTCATCGTTAATCTCTTTCTCTTCCCTCATTTCCTGTCAGCTTCCCACTCTACCCCATAATAAAGGCAAGAAATATCATCAAAACATGTCCTGATCTGACCCGCCAGTAGGCCCACAGACCAAAAACATGTCTCTGGGTCAATGCTGCATGGATGCTCTTAACCACATTTGTCTGATGGCTGTAATGCAGAAAACGACTTGACATACAAAACAAGCCTTAGATAACATAATCTATTGTTGGAGTTAAACTAGTGACTCAAAATAGACTTGTTAGTTGCTAGTTTACAAATGTAGTCAATTGCCTTGACCACCTTAATGGGATGGTCACACGCATAAAGAAGCCTATAAGGATGAATGTGTGTGGTGAGTACAAGTTTGGCTTTATATCATAACTACTCAAACCACATGAGAAGATTTTTGTTGTTAGATAATTGTGCAAAATTAGATGTTAACTGTCTCTTCGGTGACTGTGGTACCAATATGGTAGAGAGTGATGCATTTGAATCCTTTATACACAGCCATTGTGGTAACATTTAGGAATATGGTCAGGCTACACTTTGGGAAACACCTTCAAAACGATCATTTAAATCAATCATTTTTAGCCAATGCAGATCAAACTCATCTCGTTTTGACACTCACCGTCCAACAGCACAGCCCTCCTCCTCCTCAGTTTCCCTGCTGCACTTGTGCACGTGTCTGGCGGCTGGCAGTCCCAGGACATCAGGTGTGCCGAAAAACACAGAGGAGGAGTATACTGCTATTCCAGATCTCCCTGCTTTGAGGATTTCATATCCTGGGCTGGCTGTTGTTGAAGATGGTGGAGAAGAGGAAATCTGGACGCTGTGAATTCCCTCAAAAGCATCCATGTCTCTCTTTCAGGAAGTGCAGAGACTTATCAGAAACTACTCGATGTCTCCAGTGAAGTTGCATTCAGTTTGTTAAATGCTTTAGTACCATTTTAATTTAATGATCCTGATGCCTGTGTGTGTCAAGCTCCTACAATGCAGAACACAAAGGTACATACAGCAACTTAAAATCACATGAAAATTAGAGAAATTGCACCAAACAAACCTCACAGTCAAAGTCTTTCCGTAACAAGTTGACAAGCCTTGACCTCTACAGTGTTCGAACAACTGACACACTTCTTTCCTCTGTGAATACTGCAGAGCTAATGGAGCTCAGACTCTTTTTATTTGCAGGTTGTCATGCTAAAGGAATTTGTTTCATTTGTTTTCATTGTGTGATACCCAGTGTAAACACAACTTACATAATAATAATAATAATAATAATAATAATGTATACTTTATTAATCCCACAAGAGAAAATTACAATCTTTTCACTCTTTTGTTATTACACACAGGCCTGAATTACACACACATGCTCAGTACCTATACATGCACTAAATGGAAAGATGTCAGAGTCAGGAGGCTGCCAATGGAAAGGCGCCCCGAGCAGTTGGGGGTCTGGTGCCTTGTTCAAGAGCACCTTGGCAGTGCCCAGGAGGTGAACTGGTATGGGGCGAACACTCTTACTGGGTGAGCTAGAGGCCACCCCTAAGAAACAGTATCATGCGAGTATCACACACAGGATGATTTAAGGAAAAAAAGAATACACAGAATACACTTACCAAAGTGCTCAAAGCTGACCCCCAGTTGTTGCAAGAGCATCCACAATCTGTCAAAACTGCTAAAATGGTGCCTTGATAATCTCAAGACTGAACTCTGTCCGCACTTCGCCTTGCTGTTGGTCTCCTGGTTACACAGGAAGGGTTAATCACTAACACTTTCTGGCCAGTTAGAGCACAGATATACACATTTCTTCCAGCAGAGGGGGGAGAACACACAGTCTCACCTGATCAAGAGTTTTCCATGAGTAAACACTGAATGAGGCTTCAAACAGAAAACAATTAATGTTCCCTCTAGGTATGTAATGAAATCATGAAATGAAAATAACGTGTTTGCAATTAAGCAAAAGGCAGAAAGAAATAAACTGTGAAACTTTGAAGATGGTTTCTCAGAGTCATATTTCCAAAATCTGAACACAGCTACACAGCACTCATGCCTTTATCCAACCTATTTGTGGCAGTGTGGGTGCTCTGCTGTCCTCAGATTTGTTCAGATTAACAGGACCCAGCCTCACAATGCAGCTTTGTTGCTGAAAGAGATTAAAACATCAAGTGACCGGAGGTGTAGACGTCCCTTGCTCTCTTTTTCTTTCCTGCTTCCCTTTCTCCAACATCATTCCAACAGACGCTGCCGCCACACATCTCGAGCCACAGTGAGTACGATGGCCAGACCTTTTCATTTGTGTGGTAAGTGTCCACAACTTCACAGCCTCGTCTTTGAGACCAGCACATATTGTATTTGCCTGTTGTACCCTGTGAACATCTCTTCAGATGTAGTAGTGTTTTTAAGATCTATGAAATGAGGGAAATATTATTTTGAATGATTTACATAATGAAAATAAAAGTTTGTTGCTTTTTTAAATCCAAACTTATGCAAGTAGAGAACATATATGAAATAACTGCTAATATACTGCTGTTTTATTTAATCATTTTAGATCTGTGATCTAATTGGCCTTATGAGATCGATCGCTGACGTTGAGCTCAGACGAAACACCACAGTGGTTTCCTTCATGTCACACCA
>NC_045740.1:6483579-6489086 GCF_008692095.1 Etheostoma spectabile
GCAAGGTGGCCAGCAAACAGCAGCAGCAGCAATGACAGTAACGTACTCTCGTAGGGTTGCGGATGCAGGTCTCGGGACTTTCTTTCACCTGCTTCTGCGATGGAAGGGCAGCATCTATAAACTGCTCTACAGAGAGCTCATCATATTCACTCTTCTCTACTACTTCTTCAGTATTGTTTATAGGTACTCTCTGAGAGAAAACACTGAACTCCAATAATATGCTTTCATGTCCTCCAGTCTGCAGATAGTTATTATTTGAGTTAAAAATAATAATCTGATAACATTATATCTTCTGATGTTCATTTTGTTTTTACCTAACCATTTTATGAATCATTTAAATTTAGTAAATTAAAGAATTGGGCCCAGAATATGTAGGCCTACTAAGAAGGACTGTCTCCAGCTGAAACGTGTCAGTGCTCTCTGGTGGACAAACTATTTATCTAAATCTAAATCTAAATTATCTAAATGTATCTAAATTATCTCAAACATTTCTTTGCTATTTGTGTATTGTAGTTTTGTGTTACTTATCTGACAATATAATCCCAGATAAAGATATATCTTTGATGATCAATATGAGCTGATATCAGGCCCGGGCCAATTCGTTAGTTCCATGAGAAATTTTATTTACCAAATATTAATTTGCTCAATAAACATAGGACGTTTTACAGCTGGGATCTGGGGACCACTGGAGGTCTTTGAGGAGCTTTCAGGGGTTCGATAGTTTAGGGATAGTAAAATTAATTTTCATTTTTGTTACTAGAAATTTTGACAATAAAGCATACAACGATAACTTTATAGTTTCGGGATACAGGTTTAAATATACCAATTGCTGTTATCTAGTTACATTTTAATTAAAGTGGACAAAAATTCTTAAATGGGCGTCAGTACACACTTCTGTATTTATACAACCATGATGAAACAAACAATTGCTCAGTTTCACATTATAAAAAGTTTTTAATGATCTCATTTGAAATTTGGATCCTTTTCATGTTCTAACTCTATGAAATTTCTGGTTATTACAACATACCAACTTATGTTTTAACAGCAAAGAAATACTTGTTTTAATGAGACACTGTATGTTAGCAATACATGTGTCTTCTCCTAGAGATACACTGATTTAGTGAGAACAGGAACTTTTTGTGATATAACTAGATATGATGAACTTCTAGTCAAGAAAAGTTTAATGTAAAATGTTACAATAACATGAAAATATCTTGTCATAACAGCTTTATAACAAGACACTGAAGAAATATTTTTGTGTCATGGTTGAAGCAATATGCTGCCATATTATCAAAAGTTATGTTAGACCAGAACGTGTCACAGGGCTCACCTCTCTGAACAAATGAGATTAATTTAAATTCATTTAATTTGTCACATGAAATAGTACAAGGTACAATTCCAGTGAATTTTATCCCTTCGGCTGGTTAAATGGACTCAATATATGTTTCCTTCACCAGGTTTGTGTTAAATGATGACCAGAAAAGGCTGTTTGAGAAGCTGTCAATATACTGTGACCGCTATGCAGAGCTCATCCCTGTGTCGTTTGTGCTGGGTGAGTTGAGGCTGATTGTTTTATTACTTTTAGATTTCAAGGGTACTGGAAACATTACATGGAAGTTAGCATCTAATTCTTCACATTTTTTTCCTCAGGTTTCTATGTCACCTTGGTCGTGTCCCGTTGGTGGGGCCAGTTTGAGAATGTCCCCTGGCCAGACCGCTTGGCTGCATTAGTGGGTGGTCATGTTCGTGGAGCTGACGAGGCCTCCAGGCTGACCCGCAGAACTCTGATGCGATACGCCAACCTCTCTGGTGTGCTCATCTACCGCTCTGTCAGCACAGCGGTCTACAAGAGGTTTCCCACCATGGAGCATGTGGTGCAAGCAGGTACGACGATGGGATGAAAACACCAAAACTCCCTGTTGTTGGTCCCGGCAGTCTTATCACATGCAGTGAACTCAACCAAAGCTGTTGGATCTGTTTGCACTAAGTCCTCAAGAAACTGGGTGAAGAGGTCCAGCATGGCACTGATTTAGACTCTGTGTAGCCTATTTCCACCTGATGAGAATGAACCATATGTAGGCCTACGTTACATGCTGTACTTGGCACGTACAGCATGTAACGTACCAAGTACATCAAAAAATGCCTCATCATTCAATACAAAATTTCAATACCTAAGGACTAAATCTCATCAGTGTCTGTGAGAAATAAGCACGCGGTCAAGCATGTACCAAGATCTAATAATGCTTGCGATTGGCTGTCTAACGACAGAGACGGGGCTTTTGTGTTGGTGCATTTCGAGAGGCTTGACGACAGTCTGCATCCCAGGAACCAATATTTGAGTCAAAATATTGGTATCATTAATGTTTGAACGAGACCCAGCCCCAGAGAACTACACACATGGAAACGGGCGACCTCAAGCTCCCCAAGTAGAGTGTGTGCCCAATGTAGGCTGAATCCTTGGCAGCGTCCGTGGGGTGGAATCCGACCCATAGCACTTTGCTGCATGTTGCCCCCTCTCTCCCCCCTCTCCTGTCTTCAAGCTGTCGTCAATAAAAGCCCCCACATTATCTTAAAAAAAGACACGGAAACATCTTAAATGCTCTCTTTGTGTCATTTCTTTATTTCCATGTTTGTGCCTCTCAGGTTTGATGACGTCAGAGGAGCTGAGGCACCTGGAGGACTTGCGCTCTCCTCACAACAAGTTCTGGGTTCCCTGCATGTGGTTCGTCAGCCTGGCTCTGAGGGCTCGGACCGAGGGTCGCATCAACAACGACGTGGCACTAACAGCCATTCTCACTGTGGGTCTTCATGTGCATATATCTGCAGGCCAAAAGAGCCTGGACATCTTTATTGTAGCATTTTTAGGTCTGAAACATCTACTGAATTTTTCTTTTTTGCCTTTCGTGCTTTTACTTTTCCGTTCAGGAGCTGAATAGTTTACGGGCAAAGTGTATGAAGCTGTATGGTTACGACTGGATCAGCCTACCTCTTGTCTATACTCAGGTTTTGTTGATATACTTTGCTGTAACTAAAATATAGTAGATGCATGTTGGTCGAACAAATAGATTTAATAGTTTTTGAATGATTAGCTGTCAAAAAAGTGATGACAGTGCCAATGACAATGATGCAGAGCTAACATTAAGCTGCTGGTGGGCTATAAAGAATGATTTTGCGCATTACAATACTCATAATTCTCTATCAAAAACTATTAACCTTAGTTTGATCAAAATTAGCACTCTGACCTAGCAAAACACAATGAAATCAACAACAAAAAAGTAATTGTGAAACACACCTGACTAATTTATTTAATTAGGTGGCAACAGTGGCGGTCTACAGCTTCTTCCTGGCTTGTCTGATTGGTCGTCAGTTCCTGGATCCAGCTCAGGGTTACCCTGGTCACGATCTGGACTTCTACCTGCCTGTTTTCACCCTGCTGCAGTTTTTCTTCTATGTTGGTTGGCTGAAGGTGAGAACAGCAGATTCATTTTATGATCTAGTTACACTCATGCTGCATCGCAAATGTTACTAATTTGTCCTACTGAGCTGTATTGGGGTATTTTCTGCTTGTGGTCTCAGGTGGCCGAGCAACTCATTAATCCTTTTGGTGAAGATGATGATGACTTTGAAACCAACTGGCTCGTTGATCGCAATTTACAGGTTTGAATTCAAACTATTTGCCAATTTTTCCATCAGCTGCAGACAGAGGCCGTATTGTTCTACTTGCTGTGGTTTTGTTGTTTCCCAGGTGTCCTTGGTGTCTGTGGATGAAATGTACGACAGCCTGCCGCTGGTTGAGAGGGATATGTACTGGAATGAGTCTGAACCTCAGCCTCCCTACACTACTGCCAGTGCTGAACACCGCAAACCCTCCTTCATGGGATCAGCCCTGGATATCAGGTTCAGTAATTTTTTTTTCTTTCTGACAGACCATTCTTGAATACTGAAAAATGTTCCCCTAACCAACCACATATTTAATCTAAACTAGTGTTCCAAAGGATGAGATGGAGTTTCAGTCCAATCTGGAGCAAATCAAGGAACATGAGGAAGCCAACTACTCCACCCCGCTGCTCGGAGGGCTGGGTCGTCTCCTCGGTGTCCAGTCCCCTAACTTTCCTCGCTCCTCCCGGGTCTCTCTGCTGCGCCGCCGCCCTGGAGCCCCACAAAGCCGCTTCCCTCTTTACCTGCACCCGGAAGGCCCGTTAACTCCAAGTCAAGGCCGTCAGCCTTTGAACCACGAGCGAGATCCAGACTATGCCTTCTCCACCATGCCCTTGTATGAGAGACCGGGTTTCTACAGCTGTCCACAAACCCCCATCCACTGCGTGCCCCCTGCGATGCCCCGCCCTCGACCTGCCCGGCGAACTCAGAATGAGTGGGACCGCAGCTGCAGCTCCCTTGCTCCCCCAATAATGGGCTCACAGCTGCTGCCTCCCGACACCCCTAACCACGTCCCCCCACCGCCATCCTCCGCTTTCCCCTGGCTGAGTGCGGATGGCGAGGTGTCTAGTGCCACTACCTTTTCCTTCCCTGACCCACCACCTGAACTCTGCCCAATATCCAAACTGAGACGTGGACATGGCCTGCTGTCCCGCCGCCCTCCACCTCCCCGTCTTAATCTTGACACCCTCCCCTCAGCTGACAGCCAGCCCGGACCCCTAAGTGCTAGGGTGGTAGGAAGCGGGGGAGAAAGGGTATTCTCGTTCACTCCTCCATCTCGCACAGCGGCAGCAAATCCCAGTAATCCCAACAGCAGCTCTGGCAGCATTAACGCAACAAGCACCAACAGTGCTGGCACAATGGGAAGTCTCTGCAACGGTACAAGTCACACTAATTTTAGTAACCATGGGAACTTCAGCACCAGCATGCGGGCAAGCAACGGGGGCACCAATGGCGGGCTGAGCAACAACATGAACACAGTTTCCACTTCAGCGTCATCGCAGCAAGAAACCAATCAGCAACACTCACCCAATGATTCAGGAATCTCATTGGCTGAAGGGGACCTGCTAGGTGTTTTGGTAGACGGTGGGGTAAACAAGGCGGCAGGAGGGAGGGAGCAGGACTGAGAAAAGGTGTGACAAGATCACATATGGCATTCAAAATATTTCACACATACAAGCACTGATCTATGTTACATCTGAATTGCATTTATAATAATACACTTTATTGATATAGTACAATTCATGCATAAAAATGGAACACAAAGTGCTTACAGTCAGCTGGTACCCTACACACAATTGAGAAGTATTTGTCGCAGGCACCAGAGTTAATCTCTACTTTCTGTTAAGCTTTTGTAGAACCTATTATCCTACTTATACTCAAAAACACCTTGAGAAAATAAACATATTTCAGTACTTCTGAACCTCAACAAGAAGCCAAAAGGAGTATATTCTTCAACTCTTCTTTTGAGCATTGTCTCCATCAATGTACTCTAATTAATTTTTAATAATTGTTTTTTTTCCCAATAAAAAAACATGAAATTATTTACTATTTTATTGTATTATACAAAG
>NC_045740.1:6489096-6507476 GCF_008692095.1 Etheostoma spectabile
TACACATACAGTAACTACAAATAATTATAAATCTGCAGAGAGAACCGACCTGTCCCCCTAAAAAAAAATAGTTGAGGAAACATTTCATGGATTTCACCTGCTTGTCCAAATCAGTGCGTTCAAAAAACACTTACTTTAATCAACTATAGTCAGCTTACACAGTCGCTATACAGTATGTACTTAACCCATAAATATGAGATGCAACTCAAATCTGATGCATTTCTTTTTAAATACACTTTAAAGTTCAGCTCAGACATCAAATTGTTGTGTTTTAGCCACCACACTTTGTAAACTCCAAAACACAGAAACAATCAGTAAAATAAAAGAATGAACATATAACTGGCATGTATTAATGTTTTCACAGTCATTAATTCTATAAAACATCAACAATAGATCCATTGTAATCTGGAGTGTAACATGAAGTGAGGTCTGCAGTAGTCCAGTTTAGAGAGCCATTTATGCCTTGTGTAAATTTTGCAGTTGATTGACAGCTAACAAACAAAATAAGCAGCCGTATCTCTATTACATTCAGGGACAGGGTGGCACGCAGCATTGACCAGGATGATCATCAGTATCAAAGTGTATTTTAACTGCCTTGGTCAGCCATGGTGTGCTTGTCAAAGAGGTACTCCGCCATGGCGCTCTTAGGGGCTCCCATCTGACGCATGTTGGATATCCAGTCAGCGAGCTGTTTGATAGATTTAACCTGCTCATCCAGAAAGTCTGTTTCTATGAAGTTGCACAACTGTGGAAAAAAAGACAGAATGTTTTATCTCATTAGACTGTCAGATCCTCTAAATAAAATAGCATAGCTTTGCTGTGCATACGTGTAGAAAAAGTCAGAAGCAAATAAAATTCAGTCTGCTCCTTACATGGGGATCATTGTTTTCAGTCGCCATTTTCTGCAGGTCCAGCAGGGATTGGTTTACACTTTTCTCCAGCTGCAAGCAACACTCCAAAGCCTCCAGGCTGCTCCCCCACTCATCTCTATCAGGTTTCTAAGATGGACATAAATAATTCATGACAATTCAACTCTGGTGTTATACTGATTTTACAAAAATAACCAAAAGATTAATTAATCATTGCATCATCAATTGGTACTTACAAGCCAACTAACAAACCTAAAAAGTAAAAGGCCTTTATAGAAAAGGATATACTTTGTGCATCTACATGGAAAACAGGTCTTGGTCCAATCAACCAGAAAACAAACAAATACTAACGTTAATGGAGTGGAAGAATTATCAGTACACACCCTGATGTCCTGCAGAAACATTCTGCCTCCCCGCTTGTTCTGCAGACTCATCAACTTCACTGCATGTTCGTGCTCCTCTTTGGACTGTGCATGAAAGAACTTTACAAAATTTGATAGAGATTTATCATCCCTATCAAAATAGTACGCCTAGAAAACCAACAAAAATAAAGAAGAGACCGCTTTTATGTTTTTATTTCGATATTGACATGCCTAAATGAACACAAACAACACATTGCATTGTTGTAAAAAGCATTTCTTACCATAGAGAGATAAACATAAGAAGCATAGAGCTCCAGATTTATCTGTCTGTTGATGGCAGCCTCGCAGTCCTGGTGAAAGTTTTGTCGAATTTGCGAACTCATTTCTGTGGAAAATATAACAATGAATAAATGAGTGAACACATTTAATAATCATTATGCTTTTAATTGATCCCCAGTGGGGAAATTATAATTTACACTCTGTTTTGTTAGTAATCCTTGCACACATGCTCAGGACCTAGTCGTGCACAAATGGAGAGATGTCAGATTAAATGAGCTGCCCTGAGCGGGGGGGGGGTGCCCAGGAGGTGAAGTGGCACCTCTCCCCCTACCACACTCGGTACTTTGATCCGTACGGTGACTTGAACCGGCGACCCTCTGGTTCCCAACCCAACTCCCTATGGACTGAGATACTGCCACCCCGACTGCCATTTCATGGCACTCTTTGGCATGCATTACATTATTGGATGGACACATTATGCAAGTATAACATACATGATGACACAGACACTTCTCACTATAAGTATCTACAAAGTAATTGTGTCACTAAAACCCTTAATAAACTGAATGACTTTATCTCCAAAAGACAGCACCTTTTTATGTACACATGAAGACAAATAATTAACTCGTCCACCACTAAAAGGATCGGTTCACGTTCAAATAAAATGTTAGTTTCGAGATGTCTGCATTGACCCCGTTCCATTGGAGGAGCATAGGATTTCAAAATAATTTACACTGAACTAAATCGTTTAACTAGCTACATACTCAACTTATCTGGGTAATCGACGTCACTGTGAACAGTTAAGTAAAACGCATGTAAGGTTACTGTAACAAATAAAGTGCCCCAAAACAAACTTACTTCCAGATAAATGATGACAATGCTAGCTAACATTAGCTAGCTAAGTTAAAGAAGGCAGTATCCCTTATTAAAAGTTGATGAAGGAGACTAGCGTTAACTAGCTAAAAGTTGCCTAACATCTCTGGTTACTGTTGCTAGGCACCGTTAGCTAGTAGATCTCCATCAGTTGAATTTCAGACACTAACGTTAACCTAGCTACAGCTTTCTTATACTGTCTATGGCTACAACACGGCAGGTGACAATTTGCAAGCTAGCTAGGAGGCTGTAAACTATGGCTGTGCATCGACCGGTTATGTAATGTACCTGGTTTGTTGAGCTACGTCTTTTCAGAAAAGTAACTGGTTGAGTAACGTTAAATGAGTTAAATTCCCCACAACGGAGATTAGCTGACTGGCTAACGTTACCTGCTGCCACAGCAAACCGTTATAACATAGCTAGCGTTAGCTACATAAGGAGCGGGTCGTTCCCTCTAGCGTTAGTGATATTAAAGGGCACGGTGGTACATTTAAATTATTAAATATCCATGTGCACGGTACATAAAAAAACACTTTTACGCAGCGTAAATATACATCTTATAAATGCAGACAGATGCGTTAAAATTAGGTAACAATTTTACAAGGACTTCAATAAACTGAATACTATACTTAGCAAGGTGAAAAGGACATTAAAAGACTAGTTCTAGTTAACCAAAAACGTAGATACAGTTGACAATCTTACCAAATGGTGCACTCACTCTCTTGTTGTTCTGGAGCTTTTAAAATAAGTCTTCCTCTGCAGATGAAGTTTGCTTAACTGAGGATTTTTCTGAACTGTTTTAAGGACTTTACCTCCATGCTGACAAATAGCCAATTAATGACCTGCAACAAACAGTCCATTTATTTTCAAAGTACAATCAAATATTAAGCCATTTTGTTATGGGCTGGTAGGTGACAAAAAGCAGACCCTCCATATGGTAGACAGATGACATGGTAGCAGGAAAAACAGTAAATAGCTACATTCCATTCCGATGTTCCAGTTCCAGTGATCTGGTGTAGTACAGGATGCCTTTCTGTAATGACTTGTTGATACAACTCAAGCAGTCTGGATGGATAAAGTACATTTCCAAGATACTTGCCTGACATGGATCTCCATTAGAAAGGTGAGCAAATTACTAATACTACGAAATGTGGAAATTCCTAATCAAAAGGGTGTTTAGCAACTCAAGTTGCTCTACTTAAGGTTTAATTTAAAAGACCCTGCTAACCCATGTTAAATCCACACAGGTGATTTTATTTGGATAGAGCAGACCACCTATCTCACTGCCAGTGACATCTCTATGACTAACTCTTTAGCTTTCGGCACCTGTGAGAAAAAAAATACTTTTATCATTATTAGTACGGAATCCAGACACCTGAGCAGATGTCCAATCAGCTAAAAATAACCAACTGCTGTGTGCCACAGAAATGTTCAGTTGTATTGGATTCCATAAGATTTCAGTAAATGTTGCTTATACATATGCATTCTGCTAACCGTACCAAAAGGCTCCCAGCAGAAGGCTAAAGATTTAATACTTCACCAATATTGACATTTTATATTCAGAAACTTGAATCACAGTATATATCTCAACTGGTTATATGCTTTCACTTTGCTTAGGTGTCATATTACCAAACAAACTTTGAATCCAACCAAAAGTTGACACCTACACATTTTTTTTCCTTGAACCATTTTAATGCACCTGAATAAACTATAATTTACAGTTGGTAAACACATTATACAAATGAAGGTTTTACTGATCACTTGGCAAAAACCTTTAAACGTTCACATCACACTCAGTTATAATACACACCCATTTTCAAGTACAAGTCCAAGCGTGAAGCATCAATTTCACTTATCACCGTGATATTTTACATACTACTAAGAATATTCCTAAAAAGTTGATGCCCTTTACTTGTAGGCATGTATTACCTAACACAGTAAAACAACAAGAATAACATGTTACTTTATTGGAAACAAGCTTTAAAACAAAGATTAAACTCTATACAGCAACTAGTATCAGTGTACAGCGATTACTTGCCTCCGACGGGAGGAGAGTGCCACACAGCAGAGCTGGTGCGTTTAAAATAGCGAGGCTTGCTCTTGTAAAAGATGTTTTCCAGTTTTGGTGGTTCAATTGTTCCGAAGAAAGAGTCTAAATCAGGAGGGTTGAAGTACTGCTTCATAATTATCTGCTGCAGATTGTGACCTGGGAGGGGAACAATTAAAATAAGACATGTATACAACATGAGACATAAAAACGCCACAGCAGTCAGGTTTATTGAGTGTGATGATCATCATAATAAATGACAGTTATAATAAACCATGCTTACCTTCGGCCCAGGATGGAATAGTTTTCCTAGGGGCAGACTCATCATCAGTAGAGTCGTCACTGTTTTGGTCCATCCCGTAATCCTCTGTGCTTTTGGACAGAACAGGTTTTTTGCTCCCCGTTGGAGTGATAGAGTAGGATTGTGGCGATTGCTGCAGAGAAAAATAAAATACACGTTTTGAAGCTTTGCATTGATGAGAAAATTATTTCATCATGTTTTAAGACATGTATTCAATACATGTGCCAAAAAAGAAAATGTACCTCAATATCCACGGTCACATTAAGGCCACCACCTTTTCCTACAGGCGTGCTCATTACAGAGTGCTGCAAAGATTGAGAAAAAAAGTGGTAAATATGTCTTTCACTATTGCTTTTTAAAATAAAAAATCTTTGAGTTCTAGGCCTCTAGTCGTATAATGGATATTTAGTTAATCTTCTGTGCGAGGGTGTACATGCTCTACTGTCACGCTATTTCCCTGATCAACAGGTCCAACACATGCTGCAATGCACCAACAAAGAGGAGAAGAAGACGGCAAGCTAGTAACCCTGGATGTAAACCATGCCAAAAATAATATAAGAGGTGTTTTTCCTTATGGACATACAGTATCTGAAAAGGTGAGGTTGTCATTGTTTCAGGGTTTAGACTTTTAAACATCCCCAACAGGTGGCACCAATAGCCAACCAAAACCAAAACAGTGCTAGGGGGCCTGAAAGATGCCGAGACATGGTAAGCGTCCCGAACAAAACGGCTCAAAAATAGGGCAAGATTGGCCGGAGGGTGTGTGAATATGTGATGGATAAACAAAATGAGGGACTGCCCATCAATCAAGTGATGGACCCACCGGCATGGCTGATGAGTTGGCGCCATTATCCGATCCTTTCACTGTTGCGAATTCACATTGCTGGCGCTGTAAACCGTTTCGATGATATTCACAGGCGATTATTTTGCATGCAAGGTTAAATTCCAAAGTGTTCACGTTCGTCCAGTTGATAAACTACCAAAAGTAAAAACTTTTTAAAATGGCTATTATTGGATTCTTACCTCAATATCCACAGTCACATTCAGGCCAACAGGAAACTTCATTACAGAGGGGGAAAAACAGAGGTACATTAAGCTACAAAATATAGGCTGCTACAGCATTAGGCACTTTAAAGTATCTGCTAACCATAATGTGGATAATCTAATAACATTTTCATTTCATTCAATGAAATGAAGAGAGCTGGGATATAGATATATATTATATTGAGATTGTGATATGAGGCTAGATATTGTCTTAGATTTTGAATATCGTAATATGGCATAAATGGTCTTTTCCTGGTTTTAAAGGCTGCATTACAGTAAAGTGATGCCATTTTCTGAACTTACCAGACTGCTGTAACTGTTCTATTATTTGCCTTTACCCACTTAGTCCTATCCACATTACTGATGATTATTCATCAAAAATCTCATTGTGTAAATATTTTGTGAAAGCACAAATAGTCAACACTACAATATTGTTGCGGTATCGATAGAGGTATTTGGTCAAACATATTGGGATATTTGATTTTCTCCATATCGCCCAGCCCTATCCTTGAATGACCAAGCTAAATGTATAATATTAGATGAAGTGAGAAAACATGTTTGTAATTTTTGTAACTATTTACTTATTTTTAACTGTTCACGTGTACCTAAACTAAAGCTTAAATTGACCCCTGAAGGTTTACCTGTGCATTAGCAGCCATTTTAGCAGCAGCTTCTCTCTCTTTGGCAGCTTTCTCTTCTGCAGCTAATCTCTGCTGCTGCTCCTAGTGGAACAAAAAAAAAAAAAAGCACATGAACAACCAGATGGCCGAGCAGCCAAAATAACAAATCCAGAGCTGCTGAAAATTTGAATAAATTTACTTTTTTTTTTAATAAGCAAATTCCTCATAAAACACCGGGAGTTTAAAATTCCAACACAAAGAAAGCAGAAGGACACTGTCAATGTATCTGTAGCCACTGTTGCCCTATATGCTTGCTCTAAGGGGAATTACTGGAATTGTTGAGTCTTTGTAAATTATAGAGTATCTTGAGATAACTCTGGTTCTGATTTGATACTATAAATAATATTGAAACGGACATCTGTGAAAATTAGATGTTCCAATACCAGTATCACCTCCGATACTGCCTAAAATGCTAGGATTGGGAAGTACTGGAGTTTTTGCACCGATCCAATACCACATAATAAAGACCTGAAGAAAATCTACGTTAAAGTAGTTTATTTTATGTTCTTTTTCTGTTATAACTGACTGTCAAACTGGATAATGAAAGAAAGTTCTGTGGCATTCATTGTTTGAGGGTTTAACCTGAGCCAGACTGACAACAAAGATAGAAATCATATCACATACATACATACATACATACATACATACATACATACATACAGGGATAGTAGTACACAGCTGTTAAAACACAACATACACTCACCGGCCACTTTATTAGGTACACCTGTCCAACTGCTCGTTAACAATTAATCTAAGCAGCCAATCACATGGCGGCAACTCAGGGCATTTAGGCATGTAGACATGTCAAGAGATCTCTGCAGTTCAAAACGAGCATCAGTATGGGGAAGAAAGGTGATTGAGTGACTTGAACGTGGCATGATTGTTGGTGCCAGAAGGGCTGGTCTGAGTATTTAGAACTGCTAATTATGGGATTTTCACGCACAACATTCTAGGGTTTACGAGAATGGTCAAAAAGAAAAAACATCCAGTGAGCGGCAGTTCTGTGGCGGAAATGCCTGTTGATGCCAGGGTCAGAGGAGGATGGCCAGACTGGTTCGAGCTGATAGAAGGGCAACAGTGCTAAATAACCACCCGTTACAACAAGGTGGGCAGAAGAGCATCTCTGAACGCACAGTACGTCGAATTTGAGGCAGATGGGCTACAGCAGCAGAAGACCACATCGGGTGCCATCCTTTCAGCTAAGAACAGGAAACTGAGACTACAATTGCACAAGCTCATCGAAATGGACAATAGAAGATTGGAAAACGTTGCTGGTCTGATGAGTCTCGATTTCTGCTGCGCAGTCGGATGGTAGGGTCAGAATTTGGCGTCTACAACATGAAAGCATGGATCCATCCTGCTTGTATCACGGTTCAGGCGTGGTGGGTGGTGTCATGGTGTGGGAATTTGTGCCACTCTGTGGCCCCTTGGTACCAATTGAGCATCGTTGCAACGCCAAGCCTACCTGAGAATTGTGCTGACCATGTCCATCCCTTTATGACCATAATGTACCCACTTCTGATGGCTACTTCAGCAGGATAAGTGCATGTCATAAAGCTGGAATCATCACAGACTGGTTTCTTGAAACATGAATGAGTTCGCTGTACTCAAATGGCCTACAGTCACCAGATCTCAATCCAATAGAGCATCTTTGGGATGTGGTGGGAACGGGAGATGCATCATGGATGTGCAGCGACAAATCTGCGGCAACTGTGTGATGCCATCCTGTCAATAGGACCAAACTCCTGGAATGCTCAGCACCTTGTTGAATCTATGCCACGAAGAATTGAGGCAGTTCTGAAGGCAAAAGGGGGTCCAACCCGTTACTAGCATGGGGTACCTAATAAAGTGGCCGGTGAGTGTATATGACACACTGGTATTGGATCAGTACTCGATATCAGCCGATACGCAAGTTCAGGTATCAGAATCTGGAAGTTAATAAAAAATAAAAATAAAAAATACGGTAAAGGACCATATCTAGTGAAAATACATGCATCTGGCGGAATTTCCTGCGGCACCAGAGCAATCCCCAAAGTGGATTGCTCTACAGTATAGACTGTGGACATGGTAACTTTGGAGGTCCTTGTGAAATGATACACCACAACAAACTAATTTCCTGAAACTCCCATTTGACCAATACATGGTCATTAAACAGAGTTTGTGCAGGACTTCCAAAAATTCAATTCAAGACTTTTTTACTTGATATCAGGATTAACCAAATGATAAATCAATTACGTTTTTTCTAAAATCAGCACTTGCCCATTTTAAAATGACGAGCTTCTTTGCGGATGTACAGATCTGACGGTGTTGACCCAACCTGAGGCATAAACAGCCTCCCATGCACACAATCCACTGTCAGTTTACAGGCGTATAAGGTCACCCAACAGCCTACAAGGATAACAATATTTATAGCTAACTTTACTGCCTACAGCAGGTAAGAGAACAGCTTTTTTGAGGGAACAGAATGCAATGCTAGGAAGTAGAATAAAAAAGCATCAGAATTTGAAGTAGAGTGAGACTTCTTCCTTCAACCCTTCATCTTCCCTCTCCTGTACGAGAACTTATTCATTTCATCCCCATGCCGCTATTTAGCTCCAATTCTATGAGCTTTACTATCCTGTTTTCTATGTAAAGTCTTTTGAGATGACACTGAATCCAGTCTCTAGTTAGGTACATAAACATGAACTTGAGTTAACTGCAGCCAGGAGCAAGGGTTAGCACGAGGCTACCCAAGCAGTCGCGGCCTTGGCCTCTGGTCCTCGTAGCAGGCTGCTGCCATCCAAACAGGGCAACATAAAAGGCAGTGTGAGAGAAAACGTATGTTTTACTTTAAAAAAGACCACAGCAGGTTTTTGAAACTCCCGTTTATGGGAAACTTCAATCTCTTACCAGTCTTTTTTCCTCACGCACCTTTTTCTCTTCCAGTTCTCTCCTCTCTTTTTCCCTCGCTGCTATCTCCAGCTCCCGTTGCAGAGCAAGAGCTTTTTCTTTTTCCACTCGCTCCCTAAAAATGAGACATCAAGTCAGTATAACAAACTGGAGTAAATACAATACAAAAGAAATCTCTTTTACAGTCTCCACCAATTCAAGTTTCAGTTTAATCAATGTTTCCTCTATGTTGATTTTAAAATCAACAAATTTCTGCCACCACAGTATTACAAATAGGGCAGACGCACAAAAGGGTAGGGCTGCACAATTAATCAAATTTTTATCACAATCACTTTTTTTTGGGACTTTCCACGATCAAATTTGCGTGATAGAGAGTTTTTTTTTTTTTTTTTTTTAAATGAGTCATTTCATGGAACAATCCGGGTTTTTTTGCACAGCGCATCTACTGCTCCGTAAACCCCTGTCTGCTCATGTGCCAGTCAGTTGTTCCCTGCATCGCGCAGCTTAGTTTCAAGATGTAGACAGTCACAGAGGACAGAAGAACGGGAGGAAAACTAGTCGGTGGCGGTGCCAGTTAGCTTCAGTTAGCTCACAGGCTCTAGGGCGCGAGTAATATTTTTCCTCTAGGACGCACCGGTGCACATAATGTCCTCGCATCCGCTGCAATGTTGTTATATGGATATGGTTTAATTTTGCATTACATGACCCATTTCTTCTGTAAAGCCGTGCCTGTGTTTGGATCTCTCCTCTATTCTCTCTCGTCTTACTCTGGGCAGCCCGGCCACACAGCGCCGGTCCACACTTCTGACATTTGTCTACAGTTTTAATTGTTATTAACACAACTGTATATTGTTAAATATGAGTGGAAAACCTGTATTTGTACCAGTGTTTCCGCTGGTAACTCTGCCATCGCGGCGGCCACAGCGAAGAACACAGAAGAAGTCATTGAATGCAACTAACTTCAGTTCGTAGAGTAACAGCGTGTGAGACGGAGCTGCTGGACCTGGGCCAGAGATGTGACCCATGGCCAGAATGTCATAGTTCATAAAAATGCAGTGCAGTGACAATACAGACATTTCATACACACAACGTGTTGCTGGACCCGTTCATAATGAGTCAGCCGTCTCTCTGAGCCTATGTGACAATAAAATTTGTCTTAGTTAAAATCAACAAATAATCGTGAGAATAATCGTGATCACAATATTGATCAAAATAATTGTGATTATCATTTCGGCCATAATCGTGCAGCCCTACAACAGTGTTTCAGCTATGTACACCGTGCACATTATACAGGGTACTATTGTTAGGACAGTTAAAGACAATATAATACCTTTCAGCAGCAGCTAGTCGCTCTCTCTCTTTCTCCATTTCTCTCTCTCTCTCCAGCTTCAGCTCCAGCGCTCGGCGAGCCTCAGCCAGCTTACGAATTCGCTGTTCCTCCTCCTCGGCCTTCTTCTTGGCCATCAACTCCTGTTGCCGCTTCTCTTCCTCCTTTGGTTTTAAAAAACACAACAAAAGCCTGATTGCAATATGTAATGGCAAAGAAAATTAATTTACTAAAAACTTCCCTACACAAGATATTTCTTTTTTTCTCAGGGTAAAGTCATCTACACTTGTCAGAAAATCTGATATGGCTTCAAATGAACTGGAGAGCGCTCTGCATGCAAGTATTTAATATTGACATTTTTGCTTTTTGCAACATGTAGTCTATAATAGCAAGAACATTCTTTGCAGTGGCACAAGATTGATATATGGCACCAAACTAAGCGTCGCTCCAGCAACAGAAATGACTACAAAAATGAATAAAAGAGCGTTCCCTCACCGCTTGTTGAACCTTCTTCTTTTTAGCCTCTTCTTCCAACTTCCTCTTCTGCTCCAGCTCCTCTTGACGTTTAATGACCACCTTCTTCTTGGCCTTCTCGTCTGCCTGACGCTGCAAGAAGAGGCACAATACCAAGCATTAGACAAATGGGTTCCATCTGTTTTTTTGTGAATATACAGATTCAGAGTTACCAAATTTGTTGTATACCTTATCATTTTTCTCATCAATATTAGCCATTTTTTGCTCAATCTTCTTTTTCTTTTCCTCCTCCCTCTGCTCTTCTTTTACTTTGGCCTCAAACACTCGTCTGAGCCTCTCATCCCTCTTCCTAAAACAGAAATGTTAAAGTAAAAAAAAACAACGTAAAAACAAATAGATTACCAAACCTTTTAGTCAGAGCAAGTAAAGAGGTTGAGTGTTAACCTTTTGAGTTCATCCTGCTTCCTTTTCTTCTCCTCCTCCATTTTTTTCATTCTTTCCTCCTCTTGCTCCTGCTTCTTCTTAAGTGCTTCCAGTTTGTGACGCTCTTTTGACTGAGAAATGAGAAAATAAGGATTTAGGAAACTTGTGTTGACAGAAATGAGCTAACCCACTGTAATAAGTGCCAAAAGAACCCAAAGTAGCAGGTGGAGCTCATTCATGTGGAAACCGATCACCATACCAGTTGAGTTGACGGATGAAGCAAAAATCCATCCTGACAGAGTTATTTCCATGGTCTTATAGCATTAAATCAATTGTGCTAAGACTGCCGAGGTCTTCCCTTCCTTTGATCATTAGTTTCCAAACACCTGTGTGGACTATTTCAACAGACTAAGTGTAGAAAAAGACATTACTGCAAGATATAAACTACAGACCATGAGCCTACACTGCTTACGGAAGAGTAGGCTAATACTCAGGACAGATCTTGTGTACCTTTAAACAAGCTACATTACCCAGCGAAACATAGCTTCAGTCATGTTCATGGTATTTAATGTAACAATAGTTTTATCTGACTGACACACAGCATAGCACATCATTACAAGTGTCCCCCGAGAAGCGCAGCTGAACGCCACCTGATTACAAGAACAAATTACTCGCCAAAACAACACAGACCCCCAAAAAATGGCACAATGACATTAGCTGCAGTGTGCTCGCCTCAGCAAGTACACATTAATCCCCTGACACTAGACACCGTTTAATGAACAACCCAAATAGTGAAATGGCTTCTGGTTCAGATGGATTTTTACTTCTGAAGGTGTGTTTCAAAGTCAAACAGTGAGGTTACTAAAGCAAATTAGGAGATTTAAATGATTGTTAGATTAAAAGATTGCAAAAAAAAAAAAAAAGGGCATCAGTGACCTGTGGGATCAGAGATGCCATCAACTAGAGTGCTAAAGTGCAGTTTGGGGCGTTGTTGAAATATAGTAGCCCCTTTCACAAATAGACCCTGCAAAATGGCAGGGCTCAATTACTGTGATATGGTTTGAGTCATTTACATGTATGTCTGCAGGAGAGCCTGGTCCTACACATCATTCGACTTTTCGAGAGATTTATCAGGGAAAGCTGCTGCTTCCATTTTCAATAGAGCCCAAATTTAACAGAAATCTTTCTAAATCAAACTCATTTCAGACAAATTCCATTTACATGTGGAAGTGTGAAAGGGGCTTCTCTACAATATGGGGTAGAAAAAGTTACACCGTGGAATATTAAGCTACGTTCACACCGCAAGTCTTAATGCTTAATTTGGATTTTTTGCTCAGAGCCGATTTTGTTTGGCTGTTCACATTACCTTTAAAAACATGGCCTATATCTGATTCCAGTGCGGTTTCAAACAGAGGAAGTAAGCATTTTCGTTTTTATTTTAAAATGTTTTGTGTAATGGCAGCCATAACAGTAATGAGCAGGTGCTGAAAAGGAGAAGAATGAAGAGGAAAAGAGCCAAATTGACTATTTTGGCCTTTTGCTGGGTTATGGCTGTAAATCCCCTACAGAGGTCTGTGTGACGGACGACCGATTGCATCAGGACCGCTATGAGCCTCCAGAGTTTTCTCTGGCTTCGTCCTGCCCAGGCATAGTTCAACATCTTTCAGGTCTTATCGCACGCGCTCACGCTCCACGTCCCCGAAGTTACAGGCGAGAAGGGCCAGTGGTACGCCCAACCCCGAGAGACCGGGATCCCCACCTCAGCTGGCACGCTCCAGTCCTCACTTTCATTGCGCCACAGGGTTTCATCGACCCTCTGACACGCAATAGACTCCTTGGTCCGTGTTTCAATACGGGTCGGGTGGGTTGCCAACATTGCCGCAGACCTCTGATGTCTTTCTACGTGAGCCGATCCCTGCGCCGCGGTTGGGGTACATTGAAGATAGTCCGCCCCGGTTGACAGCCGCACCAGGAGCAGGGTCCCTGTCCCTCCCCGTGGAGAGAGAGGGCGCAGCGAGGGTTATTGACATAAAAGTCGCATTAAATCCGCCTTGATTGTTCACACTGCGGCCGCATTAAAGAAAACAAATATAAAAAAAAACAAATCTGACCTAGGTCTGATTCAGGACCACATATGGAAGTGGCCTGAATCGGATTTGGGGAAAGAAAAAAAGAAGAGAAAAAAAATCAGATCTGGGCTAGATTTGATTGTTCAAACTACTTCTGAAGAAGTCTGACATGGTCAATTGACCCCAAAAAAATCTGGATTTGTGCCACTTTTGCCTGCAGTCTGAACGTAGCCTTAGACACCATCAAATGAACACAAACAACAAACAATGCTTCCACACTACACTTACCACTATACCAATGCTTAACTGGGGAAGGGGAGAGAAAAAAAAACATCCAAATAAAGAGGACCACATAATTTGAGCGCTCAAGAAAAATGTGAGCCACAGTATCTTTTAAGAACACACACACACACATTTTTAACACAACAATTTAAATTCAGTTTGAGACATGTTCTCTTGTTTGTGTGTGCTGTTGCAAGTTATATGTTAAAAAGACATCACTTTTTGAGCCAGTGGATTTCAGTCACTAAGTTGAGATGTCTAAAATTGTTATGGCACCAACCTGGACACATTTGGAAGCATCAATGTGAGCAAAAATAAAGCAGATCAAAATCTGGTCCTTTGCTTTACTGAACTCTACTGGGCTTTGTCCCCCTCAGCCTGCCAGTGTTGCAGTCTGGCTCCATAGTGCGAGCTTACCACTGCATAGAAAAGTTGTTGCTTTGCAAAGTTAGGCTAGTAGCTTACCTTTGGATCAATCTTTAGAGGAGTGGTGTGTTTAATGAAGGATTTGATAACAGCAGTTCGGCCGAGGGAATTTGGAGCCATCATTAACATCTGGTTCTTCTGCACAGTGTGGAGAAAAGACCTCATGTTTGGTCTCATTGCCTATGTCGTAATAATAAGAGAAGAAGTATTATGTATTAACTATTTGATCCACTCATTATTTTTGTACATACACACACACACGTATGTATGTATGTATGTATGTGACATATATATACATATATATACATATATATATATATATATATATACATATATATACACACACACACACACACACACACACACACACACATATATATACACACACGCACATATATATACACACACGCACACACACACACACACACACACACATGTATACATACACACACACACACACATGTATACATACACACACATGTATACATACACACAGGTATTTTCCATTTCTTAACCTTAAGGAAGATTTTTTTTATCTTACACTTTGACTTTTCTTGGGAGGAGAGTGCCTCTTTGTGGGACTTTCCTCTACAGTGTCGGGTGCTTTGCGTTTGGTACTCTGGCGTGAACTGGAGACAGAAATATGTATTTTTTTAAAGACACAACACAGAATTTAACAGTCTGAACAAGTTAATGTGCTTTAATTTCATTGCACACATCAGACAGTGCAGTCATTTAGTAACACACAAACACTCACCTGCGACCTGACTGTGGAGTCTGGTACTTTCCAGCGACTGAAACACAAACATGTAATTATCAGATCCAAGTTACATTTAGATACAAAACCTTTTCAAGTTTACAAACAACCAGAACTATCAACTATATTCTAAATAATTATTATTATTTTTTTAAACAATCAATAAAATGACAAGTTCCCATACCTGTTTTCTTGTTGGGAGTGCTCACCGTTTCTTCAGTGGTAAACAATGATCGGTCTGCAAGTGTGGCACAGTTTGCAGCCACAGATCGAGTAATGCGTCCAACGGACGAAAGTAAGCGCTGGTTAATCTGGATCTACATTTGTTGATACAAATAAGGTCAAACACAAACATTAGCTGATCAATTATCAAAGGACAAATTTAATTTGACACTTTAATAGACAAAGAAATATATTCATACCTCTGGAGTTTTATTCAATTCTTCAGCTGCAGCATTATCCTCTGTGTCTGCACTAAACGCGTCTAACATGCTATAGCAGTGAATAAATTAATATTAGTAAAAAACACTTCAAAACAAATTAAGATTAAATTCATGTCCAGTCACATGTGACTAATTTAGCAGTCACTGTTGCAAATAGTTGAAGTTCTAAATTCAACACAAAGAATTATCTTCTCCATTAATATGGCAATATATTCACCCATGCAATGAAAAATGTTTACTCACGCCTTTCTATCCTCTTCCTCTGCAGAGTCCATGCAAGAATCTTCTACAAAAATAAACACAATATACAGATTAGTGGCAAACAAAGTGTGGAAGACTTTCTAATGTTTTGCATTTTACGTAATTAAAAATTTCTCACCATCAACTTTGCTGCTACATGTGGAGTTGCCCATGCGAGCCTCCTTCCTCTTAAGCATGGAACGGCGGGATGCGCGGCGAACAGACTCCTGTGTCATACTGTGTCGCAGACCGGCCAGCGAGTGACGAAGCTTGAGGGAGCACCGCATAGAGCTCCGCCGGGAGCTTTGAGCTGCGCCAGCTATTGCAATCTTAGAAGCTGTGCGGCCAGGAGAAGATTGCAGTTTTTGAGCAAACTCAGCCGACAATCGGTCTGATGAAGAGATGCTGACAGCAACCTCGGGCAAAAGTATCGCAGGTGGAGACTTGGTGCTAAGTATGTAGTCCGGCTTGTCTTCTGCATTGTTGTCCTTGTCATTTTCGTCCACCTCTTCCTCATCTACAAGCTCCGGCTTCTTGTTCTGCACCTCATCAGTTTTACAGCTGCCACGTGACTGGCTCACTTCCCCGGCCACCTCAGACTTTGTCTGTTTGTTTTTGCGAGTGGTGCGTCTAAGCTGTGTGTCGGTGTTAGCTTCAGAGGTGGAAGCCTTGGGAATTGTCTCTTCTTCAGCAATGAAGTTCAGTGATTTGACAGAAGAGCCACGAAGGTTACTGCGCTTCCCCTTTGAAAATCTGGACATGAACAGTTACAGAGACACATCAGGTTTAAAAATATTCAGGTTTGAAGAAATGTGTAACTTTTTATGTTACTAAAACATTTATGAAAGCAACAAACCTTCGTCTGGCTTGATTTTCTTCCTGATGTGCCAAGGATACACGCCTCCTGCGACTACTTTTTTTCTGAGATGGCGTTTTTGGCATTAATTCCGGTTCAGCATTAAAATCTCTGAAATAAAAAAGGAAACAGCTTCACTAAACCTTAAAGACAATTCTTGAAAAGAAAAAAAGATTACGGAAGATGAAGACTTGTAATGACAGATCTTAAGTTTTATTTAGTGGATTTTATGACATTACTTCAAACCTACCTTGAGAACATGCGGTTGGCCTCTTGTTGGATCTCCTCAAGCCAAACCATGTGGACATTATTAATGTCACTGGTGAATTCTTGTGCTTTGTCATAAAACATTTCCATGAGGGATTGTACAGATGATCGTATGGAATTCATGTTCTGGGGAAAAGATTGTACCGTTTACAATTTACATTTTGTTATGCAATAACTAATAACCACTGCAGCCATTATCGACAGAGAACAGGTTTTATTTAATGAATCTGAAAAGAGGTCCTTGTTTTGTCAATGTGAATTGACACCAACAAATAATGTTTACCATTGACGATTCACAGTTCTTCAGTTATATGGATATAGTAAATAAATATCATCTTGACCGTTTGGTCATTTATCCTTGTGTAAAAAAAAAAATGACGCGCGAAAACCTACAGCTTCTTTCCCAGGTTAACGTCATTTAACATCACTCACACAAAAAAAGCTTAACTAAACTTAACTAAAAAAATCTAAATGGATTTTCAAGTGACAGCCAATGTTGGGTAAACTGCTGCCTAAAAGCTTTTATAATATTTTAACTTTGCAAAGTTGGATTTGATAAAGTAATACTCTTGTCATAATCACAAACACAGTAACTAAAGTATATTCGCCAAAACCGTTGCATAGGTGTACCTATGTCAGATCCATTTTGCACTGGTCTTCGTGAATGTAGCTAGCTACTCGGTGCATTCGCACTGTTTTCGCGGACGGATGTGTTTGGGCTGTAGCGTCAGCTATTTAATAACAATGTGGTCGACAAAAACACGTTAGCCAGTCGTTTTCATGTTAACGCAACAGCAGCACTGACACATCGTGTTACAATAAATACAAGAGCACATTGAAATTTGTCTGACATAAACCCAAGCGTTTAATGATGTGAACAGAATTAGCTAACGCTAACGTTTTCCAGGTAACACATTAAGTTAGCTAGCTAGCTAAATTCACATGACACACTCCAATGCTACCAACTACAACAGAAAAGAGTCAAATAATGCTAACCTAATACTGGGACAGGCTTGCAAAGATTTATTAATTATTCTAACTGAGTTTGAGACAACTGTTCTTTTTTTAATTTATAACTGCTTTGCAATGTTAAAAGGCTAACGTTACTAACGTTATTTTAGCCAGCTAACGTTGGCGTTAACTTACCTAGCGTTAGCTAGCGTTAACTGTAGTCTTTGACGTAGAATAAATAGCGTAAACGTTACCTTTGATCTACGGGTCTCTGACAGGGGAATCTGATGCTCGTTGCTCTGTTAATTTTTAAAGTAAAATCAATCGCATACTGACGTGAAAATAAATGTACTATAATGAAAGAGTTCCCACTTTCCTTTACAGCTCGATTAAACTAGCTACTGCAGTCTTGCCTTCCCCACTAACCCGCTGAAACCGTTTTACCGTGTTCAAAACTTTTTCAGCCAATCCCGAGGAGAAGCTCTGTTACGTTTAAGGGGTTGTTCGATGGGTTGTTCGTG
>NC_045740.1:6507486-6513895 GCF_008692095.1 Etheostoma spectabile
AGAGCAGACCCCGCCGTTTGGAACTACAGCGAGCGATGGCCCGGCCCGAGGTTTGGAAACAGTTACAACACGTGATACAAATCGAGCAAACCCAACAGAAAATGAGGGCGGCGTTACAGCGCTGCTCAGATTTAAATCAACCAATTGAAAATCAACAGGATTTGCTCCGCACTGCCCACCCAACGCAAACAGTCTGACGCTTTCCTCTCCTGTTCTTTTCTTTTTCATGCCATAAAACACGAAGAAATGTATTTTAAGAAATTCTAAATTGTAACCATTATGGGGCAATTCATTTGAGAGGCACAAACTGTTTTTTAAATATATATTATATTAAGTGAAGATGAATTTGATGACCTCTGTCTGTCACATCCTATCCTGCAGTGTTGCTGCCTCCCTCTAGTAAACAAAATTTCAGGATTTTTTTCAAGTCACACATCAAAGGCTGTAGTGATCCAGCTCAATATTACTTTCCCACTGATCAAAAGAAAGACCGCTAACATCTGGCTTTTGTGATTAGTTGGAAAGGTTACAATCAACATTCATTCCTGGGACAAAAGACTGCAGTAGTCACAGATGTATCGTAAGGTGAAATTTTTTTGATCTGTATTGTTTGCTAACTACAACAAATCCACAAAAATGCACAGAATGTAAAGAATTTTATTTGAATATATTTAATTTAAAATATAATTTGTTAATGGTTGTGTATGTAGCAAATTTTAATACTATAATATCATATTGTAAGAATTTCATACGATTTGTGAACCCGGATATCTCAGTTGGTAGAGCGGGCACCCATATATAGAGGTTTACTCCTCAATGCAGCGGCCCAGGGTTTGTCTCAGCCCTTTTCTACATGTCATCCCCAATCTCTCCCCTTTCATGTCTTTAGCTGTCCTGTTGAATAAAGGCCTAAAAAAGCCCAAAAAAATAGTCTTAAAAAAAAATAAATAATAATTTCATACATACATTTTGTTCATCGTTCCCTAAATGAATGGCAGCATACAACTTAGCTTAGATATAAAACAACTTGCTCATCATATTTTTAATAGTGGGTAGATGGAATGATGAGGAGGATCATGGTCTCCGTATCAGAGAGGCCAACAGGAAGATGTCACAGCCAGTTTACAAACACACCCAGGCTCTGGAGGAAAAGTTACCGGATTCCCTGAAAATATAGATGTACAGAAGTAAATTAATAATAATCTGTTACTGCATCAGTGCCATTAAGAAATATGAGATATGAAATCAAGGAACAAAGTAAGGATAACACAGTTCTATATAAAATCCCATGAGGCATGAGACAATCCCATGAGACAATTTCAACATGATAATTCACAGAAAAATACACACACAAAATAATTCATACAAATACCTTGTAGAGTATTTGTCCAGTAACATTATTTTCCCATCTATTGAAATATATCATGTATCATTTTGGATTGGGGTGGGGTTTGCACTCAAGTATATTTATTAATATGATGTTGACATCATTTAATCAAATTATTGAGAAACTGAATTCCAAGGTGTCAATTGTTTTTGCAAATAAGCAGTTACAGTGGGGCTCAAAAGTTTGGGCACCCCAGGTAAAATTTTGTATTAATGTGTATAAAGAAGCCAAGAAAAGATGGAAAAATCTCCCTAAGGCATCAAATGACAGATTAGACATTCATATATTATGTCACAAAAAGTTATACTTTATTTCCATCCTTTACACTTTCAAAATAACAGAAAACAAAAAACTGGCACCTGCAAAAGTTTGGGCACCCTGCAGAGTTTATAGCATGCACCTGCCCCTTTGGAAAGCTGAGACCTGACAGTGTCATGGATGGTTCTCAATCATCGTCTGGAAAGAAAGGTGATGTCAATCTTAAGGTTTTAAATGCCCAGACTCCTCTGACCTCGCCCCAACAATCAGCACCATGGGTTCTTCTAAGCAGCTGTCTAGAAAACTGAAACTGAAAATAGTTAACGCTCACAAAGCAGGAGAAGGCTATAAGAAGATAGCAAAGCATTTTCAGATGCCAATATCCTCTGTTTGGAATGTAATTAAGAAACGGCAGTCATCAGGAACAGTGGAAGTTAAGCAAGATCTGGAAGATATGAAAAATGTAAGCAGAACAGCTCGCAGGATTGTGAGAAAAGCAATTCAAAACCCACGTTTGACTGCACAATCCATCCAGAAGACCTGGCAGACACCGAAGTTCTGGTCCACCATTTACTATAAGAGATACGTACAAAACATGGTCTTCATGGAAGAGTCATCAGAAGAAAAATTCTTCTACCTCCTCACCACAAAAATCAGCGTTGAAGTTGGCAAATGAACATATAGACAAGCCTGATGCGTTGTGGAAACAAGTTCTGTGGATTGATGAGGTTAAAATAGAACTTTTTGGCCAGAATGAGCAAAGGTACAGTACGTTTAGAGAAGAAAGGGCACAGAATTTAAGGAAAAGAACCTCTGTCCAACTGTTAAGCATGAGGGTTGATCAATCATGCTTTGGGGTTGTATTGCAGCCAGTGGCACAGGGAACATTTCACGAGTAGAAGGAAAAATTGATTCAATAACATTTTAGCAAATTTTGGACGCTAACCTGATGCAATCTGTGAGAAGGGTTTAGATTAAGAGAGTATGCTTTTTATAAATGGATAATGATCCTAAACACACCTCAAAATCCACGGTGGATTACATCAAGAGGCGTAAACTGAAGGTTTTGCCGTGGCCTTCACAATCTCCTGACCTCAACATAATTGAAAATCTATGGATAGACCTTCAAAGAGCAGTGTGTGACAGACAGCCGAGAAATCTCAAAGAACTGGAAGACTTTTAGAAGGAAGAATGGGCGACGATACCTCAAACAAGAACTGAAAGACTCTTGGCTGGCTACAAGAAGCGTTTATAAGCTGTGTGTGGGGCAGTACAAGGTAGTAACTCTGCAGGGTGCCCAAACTTTTGCAGATGCCTTTTTTTCGTTTTCTGTTATTTTGAAAGTGTAAATGATGGAAATACAATCTAACTTTTTGTGACATATTATACAAATATCTAATCTGTCATTTGATGCTTTTTGGAGATTTTTCCATCTTTTCTTGGCTTCTTTATGCACATTAATACAATTTTTTACCTGGGGTGCCCAAACTTTCAACCCCACTCTACATATCCTCCCGTGTGCAACAACTGCCATCACAGTCCCCAGATTCACTCATACATTCAGTCTACTGAATCACATTGTCTCATTAAGGTTACTAACAATTCCTGAAGCCCCCAGTTTTCTCAGTTTTATAGGAGTTGTGATAGTAGACATTACTGTCATAAAAGCCTGTTTGTCTTTTGCCACTTTGGTGTCCAAAGTGCTCTCCATTATTTTCTCCCAGGAAAAAGACAGATGGTGCCATTTCTAGAGTTGCTATCACTGCTTGTTTTTGCTTGTGTGTTACCTGGTGTGAGAGGGATTTTATTTCCCGATGCCTTCAGGATAACCTGCAGATCACAGGACTGATTGTTGCCAGCTCTGTGTGCTTGTTCCCTCAGTATGATACAAACTTCGTCTTTCCTCAGCAGCCAGTCCATCTGACTGCCCAGGTAGTTCACACCACGGATGCAGAGCTCAGAAATATCATTGGGAAGAACAGGGGAAAAGGCCAGGCATTCCTTCTGAACTCTAGAAAAAAACATTGCATGTCAATCTTTATCTTACTACCTAAGTGCTGTGTACATAATTAGGTGTCTTTTTATTGGTAACTGACCTGAAGCCAGTATAACCAAACAGCACAGCTTGCAGGAATCCCCCCATTCCCGTAAGAAAATTGACTGCACCAGAGCCATCTGATGATTCACTCCATACCTGTGAGAAGAGGTAATCACACATTCACTGGATATCCAGTAAAGAGGCATTTATTAACATTATGTGGCTGGGTGAGTCAGAAGGACACCTGGAACGGTCCCTGGATGTTTTTGAAGCACTTCTCTAGTAAATGTTGAGCTTTCTCAGCCTCCCCCAGCTCCAGCCAGCCGATTGCAAACATACCCTTATAATGGAAAGCAAAAGCATTGGAAAAAAAATACACAAACCTGTAGTAAATTAACAGCAACAGGCGTTTACATTCAATGCTAGGATAACTTGCTAATTTATATAAGAATTCAAACACTTTTCCACCACTGCCCAGTTTTATTTAATAAATAAGTTTAATCTTAAAAAGAAAGTGAATTCTGCAACAAATCTCTAACAGAGTCACATACAACAGGCTGTGTCTTACCCATGTCATAGCTGGACCATTAGGGTCTGTTACTGGCTCATACGCTTCAAGGTCATTTCTCCTGATCTCTGAGGACATTTGCAATCCAAGAGGATAACCCAACATCACTGTGTCTGCCTGCTTCACTGGATGACCTGTGGGAGGTACAAAATACTTTCTGACAGCATGTTATGGACATCATTTTTCTCTGCAGTTCAGTGTCAGAAAGGAAAGAAAATGAACCTTTGATATAGCCATCAAACTCAGGATGATACTGGGCTTCTTGGTCAAAAGGTATTTTGAGGTTTTTGGCCACTTCTTGCCATTCCTTTGGTGCAGGATGTTGAAGGCGGTCAGCCAATTCCACAGCAAACTGGAGACTGACAAAGGAGAAACTTTTTGTATTATTGGTAATCATGAGTTAATATGCACTGCAGGGATATATTCAAATACTAGTACCTGAATTTGGCCACTGTGTTTGTGTACACAGAGTTGTTGACATTGTAATAATACTCATCAGGTGGCATGACACCTGAATGGCACAAAGGGAAATGCTTTGTTGTATTTTCATAGAGACAGCCATGCAGTTACATATTATCAATTACATGCATATCATACAGTTATGCTTCCAAGTTAGCCACAACATTTTAAGTCACATAATTGTTTTAGGTATCTAACATGTATAAATACAGTATATTAAAGTGCCCATATTATGCTCATTTTCAGGTTTATAAAATGGCTAGTTACGTAGAAAGCCGTAGCTCACCCCGAGACTGAAAGCAGGACACATTCAGAGACCCGTATCTCAATCAAAACAGCATGGATAGTTTTTTCCCCGAGTTTGTATGCGTGTGGAAGCACCAGAGACCCAAAATAACACCCCAAATCCCAGAAAAAAATGGTTTTTTTTCATAATATGGACACTTTAATACATAAATCTGCCATTACAATGGCAATATAAAAAAGTGAAAGAAATATAATTAAAAAAAAAAATCTTAACAATGAGAGCCAAGTTATACCTTATTACAGAACTTGTTTTGTGGGTTTTTCCCGGTAGTAGATGAAACCAGTCAGATGCCTTTAATTTAGCTTTTATTAAATAATTAACCTGATAACCATGAAAAGCTAAAATGATTCGCTATAAATACCACATTTTCAATAATTAAAAAAAAATTGTTTACCTAAGAGATGGTACTTCTGTTCCTCAGGGTTCCACGATGCTCTAGAAACCCAGTAATCAGCCACACCGTAAATCACCTCCCTGCCCCGGCCCTCTGTGAACATGGACAGATCCTGTAACAAAGAGTTGGTATTATCACACAGCCTGAGACAGTGTGACGATGAGTGAGGATAAAGAAGCGTACCTCAGTGAGGTAGAGATAGTGTTGGAAGGCCAGGGTGACATCTCCATTTATGTGAATCTCTTGTTGTCCATAAATGTCTTCTGGACACACCTCCCTCCCTGACACTGCACTCTCCCATGGGAACTTCAGTCCCTGTAAAGATAATATATTTTCTTCAGAAGACTCAAACAGTTCAATGGTTAGTTAAAATATAGAAAAGGAAAACGCACGCACGCGCACAAACAGTACCACCATTAAAATATATCCAACACTGCTGTTATTTTGCCACAAGACCGCAGCTAATACAACAGGTAATTGTGATGTATTTGACCTATTTTGTAGACTTTTAATGTTTACTAGCATACTTTATTGTGTTGCACTTGCTATGGGGTCTTAGGTAGTTTAAAAGTTCGGGAAATATACTAATTTGCTTTCAGAGATTTAGATCAGAAGATCTATACCAATCTGTCTGTATGCTAATAATAGAGCTCCAACAAAGTCAATTAGTTTAGCTAGGAAACAACTGATCTTGTTCTGTACAAAGATAACAAAATGCTGATATTAAAATGTTGCATCTTGTTTGTTTAAACCACACTGTAACAAAGAGAGCCAGGCTACTGGCTAGCTTTTTTCCCCTGCTTCCAGTCTTTTGCTAAGCTAAGCTAAGCTAAGCTAAGCTAAGCTAAAGTAAGCTAAGGCTCTTCTTCTGTACAACTACATAGTTGTAACACCTTTGCTCTAAGTTTTGTTTATTTCATCAACTTTTTTCTGATTTGTCACCCCTACCATTGAGTTTGTCTTTTTTTTTTTTTAAACAGTTTTTACAATTTTTTAAC